>NW_006798383.1:3562634-3586698 GCF_000442215.2 Lipotes vexillifer | reverse complement strand
TCCCCAACTCAATCACATAATCTTTTAATGGGATTCACTTTGTTTCAGTCACCCATCCAAAATTCCTTCGGTTTGTCCATATCTTAAAATAAAATTTTCAAATCAATAACAGAAAGATTCAATATTTTTCCTAGAGGTACCTTATTTTAAAGACAAATTTTATAAAACATGGTATGTGCAAATCAAACAACTATCTTAATCTTCTCTCAAGGCTCAGTGCAAATGGCACCCACCACCACCAAGCTATGCCCTGGAGTAACATTTCCAGCTCTCTGAACTACCTAAATATTTTGTAACTGTCCAGCAACACATCCTATCCTGTTACCTTCATATATGTACATCTATCACTCCCTATAAAATATAAGCATGTTAATGATGGGAAGGACTTGCCTTATTTATATTTCCAAAAGACAAACCTATTTTATATGCTTAAAACAATTTCCATAACCATCATTTCAAGGCAAAAAGCATGAGCATTTATTTGTAATATTTCAATGCCAAACAATGATACATCTGTCAATCGAATCAGAGTTTGTTGGAAATTTTTAAGTTGCAATTATAGTACTGTTATGCTCTTTACTGCACAAATTTTAGAGAAGTCCTTTAGAAGTTTACTCTGATGGCCTCTTTTCCTCCCTACTGGTTTCTGAGTTACAATCTAAAAAATAGGTCAAGTTTCTGAAGAGATGAGAGATTACAGCAAAATAACTAACAACATAATTCATCCATCTTATAGTTCATTCACAAAATTCAGCATTCAAAAAAGATTCCTCTCAATCACATTTGCATACATTTCTACTTATGGGTTACAATGCTACATATTCATACTTCACTTCTGGCAACGCTGCAAAGATCAGGTCTCATAAACACAAAAGGGGAGTGGGGAAGCCTCAGGGGTCAGGGATGGATACCTAGGCATAAACTTATCAGTGCCAGATATTTTACATATATTATATCTAAATCTCACAATAACCCATTTAATAGAGGGGGAAAAAAAAAAACTCTCAAGAGTTTTATTGGAAGAATAACAATCAGCATCACACAAGTAAAAGCAACAGAGACAGAAACTGAACTCAGGTCTGCCCAACGCCTGTTCCTAAGTGAATGATTCTCAAACTTTGCCCTACATCAGTACCCCTTGGAAGCATTTATTTTAAAATGCAGATTCCCGGACTCCACCTGCACAGGGTCTGATTCACTAAGTCTGAAGTGACGCCCAAGAATCTGCATTCCTCTAAAAGATTTAAAACCAATGTTAGTTAGCCTATATTTTGAGAAAGACTGGCTACACTATATTTATCATTCCCTGGCTGTGTGGTCCAAAGCAAGTCCCTTGGCCTTTCTCAGTCTGTTTTCTCATCTTTAAAATAGAGGTACTGTCTACCTCACAGTGGAACTGAGAAAAGTAAGATACATAACAAAGTATTTATAGTAAAAGTACGCTGGTACAAAACTGTACAAATATTGCTAGTGTTAGTGTATCCCTGCCCAAGGCTCAAGAGCCCAAATGAGAGGAAAGGGACCAAAAGCCTGAAAGTCCCCGCCTCTCCGCGCCCACCGTCCCCATACACCCCTCAGCTCAACAGCTCTCCACAGCCTCTCGCTGGAACTGACAGCTCGGAAGAGGGTTTGACTGCGCAGCCGGCGCACCAGGGAAAGGGGCGGGCATGTGGCCCTAGAGGCGGGCCCAGGAAATTCAAAACAAGCCCGCAGAGGTGCAGGCCTGCCAGCCTCTGCCTTCCCGGCTAGCTCCCCTTCGTGCCGGCCCTGCCTCCCCGGGACCCCGCGGCTCACCTTTCCCCTGAGCCGCAGGACCTGTCGCTAAGCCCGAGACGGCAGCGGACCCCGAAGCACCGCTGACCGGAGGGTCGGGGGCCGCAGGGCCGGGGGCCGAGGCGGTGACCCGACTAAGAAGCGCGCTAGCCGTCTCAGCGCCGGCGCCGTCCGCCTCTCCCGGGGCTCCGGAGCCCGCCACTGCCTCCTCCAGCAGCCGGGCCTCACGGCGCAGCGCCTCTTCGGCCTCGCGGAGGTTGCTCTGCCGTAGAAACTGCAGCACGGCCAGCAGAGTCTGTCGGTCGTGCGGAGCGCCGGCCTCCGGAGCAGCGGCGGGCACCGGGGCCGCCACCGCCGGGGCAACGGCGGAGACAGCCACCGAGGGTTTGGGGGTCCCACCATCCCCGCCGGCCGACGACGACGCCGCAACGTTCCCACCGCCGCCGTTGGGGCCATTGTTGGTTGTGCCGCCGCCACCCTCGCCAGCGCTGTCCCCCGTCTGCGGAGGTAGCAGCGTCGGCGGTCCCTCAGGCTCTAACTTGACCGCCACCTCCGTCTGCTCCTCCGCCAGCGCCGCCATCTTGCGGCTGAGCCACCTTGCGCCGTCAAGCGTGATTGCGTTTTCGCCACATGGAGGGCGGGGAGGAGCATTTTACGACAGCTCTGGAGGGCCATTTACGGCAGTAGGAGGGGCGAGAAAGGAGGAGAAAAAGGAATAGGAGCAAGAGCAACTTTCAAAAGTGAGTGACAAAAAGACAGGAAGTGAGATTTGGGGACCGCCTCGTGCTTTTGCCCGATAATAATTACGTTTATTACAGACCAGATATATTCAGGCACTGCGATAGACATTTTACATTTTGTGACCTTTAATTCAACAGTTTTTTAAGGTACTATTATCTTCACGTACAGATGACGCAACCAAGACCTAAAGACAAAATGCCAGATCAAGATTCGAATCCAGGTCTTTAATTTAAAAGCATATACTATTTACCAGAGGGAGGCTTCTGAGATACTGGTAAAGTTTTATGTTTTGATCTGGGTGGCGGTTACTTGTTTTTTTTCAATTTATGCTTTGTAAAAATTAATTGAGCTGCACGCTTACGTTTTGTGAACTTTACAGCATGTATGTTATATTTCAATAAAAAGTTTTTAAGGACCTGAATTTTGTGATTGTGAAATGTATATGTTCTGTATTCGTGCTAGGTTACCCATTATTACAAATAGACTGTGTTTTAATTGTATATTTTAAAATAGTATGTGCCATTTTGCAATATGCTTCATAGGTTTAAAAACCTGCTGCAAATTTTATCTCGTTTGAATCTCACAACGCCGTGAGATAGGTGAAGACAAGAAAAGTGAGCCTAGGACACGGGGAAAATCTAGCAGTTATTCGGGTTGTTGGTTTTGAGGTCTTACTGGCTTCCTTTGACCCTGCTTACTAGCTGAATGACCTGGAGCAAGTTACTTAACTTATCCTACCCCAGTTGCCCAACTTCTAAAATAGGGACAATAATAATATCTACCTCATAGAGTTGTGTGAGGATTAAATGAGATAATGTATATATGATACCTAACACGTAATTAAGTGAGATAATGTATATATGATACCTAACACGTAATAACTTGGTTATTTTTACTTAACCAACCTAAAGAGTTGTCCTGCAAATATTTGATAAGAAAATCCAATCATGATGTTCATGGTTATCTCAAGACTGAAATATAAAACTAATCTAATTTGACATAATTTAAGATTGTGAAACATGGGGAGGGGCAGGGAGTGGAGAGTGGCGGGGAGATGAGCAAGAATTGGTTAGCATTTAATCATCAGTGGCCAAGAGAAAAACTGAAATCGGATGATAACACTAAAGAGATGGGGAAATTAATCCTTTTCCTCACGATCATTCAACTAATTTTTCTGACTCGGTATTCACTAATTGATACGTAACTAATTGGTAATTAATTGAGAACTTAGATGAGAAATGCCATGAATAACAAGCCCAGGTGTATTTATAATTCCCTGGAAAGATGTTTTACCCATTATGAATAGTAAATTAACATCTTGATGCATACATCAGTCTCGTGAATCAGGTCCTAGGAACTGGATCCATCTGTACAGCTGAAGCCCAAATACTGGGACTACAAAAGTACAGCCACCCTGTTTCCTTCCGTGGAGTCTAACTTTTTATCTGGCTTTGTGTCTTAAGTGCCAAAGAGTCTGGGTTGGGACTTCAGCCAAGATTTCTTACACCAAGCTGAGTGGTTTTTCTGTTACACCGCAGTAGAGATAAGTTTATTGAATGATTGCAAAGCCCACTTTTAATTTGTGTTTCTCTTTTCCCCTTCCTTCCTGATCCCTACATCCTTTCTCATACTCTCCTTAGAATGCTTTAAGAAGTCTAGTGTCAGTCTCTATCTTGTTCCTTCATAGGAAAGCTGCTCTTTCTCTCTGGATGTTGCTCTTCCTCTTTGATGTTCTTTCATTTCACTCTAATGTATCTAGGATTAGATTTTTCCTGTCTCTCCTGATTGGCCCTTTATGTACCCATTCAATCTGAGAATTTTTTTTTTTTAGTTCTGGGAATTTAGCAAACATTGTATCTACAAATATTTCCTCCCCTCTATTTTTCCCCTTCTTATACTCTTTATGATGTAGATATTGATACTTCTATCCTCCAGGTTTGTTAACTTTCATATTTTCATGTTTACCCCTTCCTAATACCTTCTAGAAGACTTCCTATACCTGATTTTTCAATGCGATAATTCATTCTTAGCCTAGATCCATATTGCTACATAACCCATTTATTGAGTTATTTACTTCAACCATTATATTTTTCACAGTATTTTGAATTGGTTCTTCATGATTTCTTGTTCCTGCTTCATGTAATCCAGTTGGGTGACTTTGTTTCCCCCACCGCCAGAACATTCAGCAATGTCTGGACACTTTGGGTTGTCACAACTTGGGGTAGTGCTACTGGCATCTAGTGGGTAGAAGCCAGAGCTGCTGCTAAACATCCCATAATGTACAGGACAGCCCCACCCCACCACAACAAAGAATTACCTAGCCCAAAATGTCAAGGGTGCCCAGGTTGAGAAACCCTGATGTAACCAATATGAACTCTTTTCACTTTGAGGATATTTACTATTTTATTTAAGTTATCTTTCCGTATGATGCATTTAATCGGTTTCATCTATTCTAGGTTGTCCAGTTTCTTACTTTCCTAGGAAGTGCACCTCCTTCTACATCTCATTACTTTTCTACATGAATTTGTATTTCCCAGAAGGTATCAGCTACCTTGACTGATATGTATACCCATAGGGAGAGGCTGAAGCCCGGCATTGGGAAAAGGTGAAGGATGCACCAAAAACAAGAAAACCTGTGATGTCATTGGCCCCATCACTCCGTTTGTCAACATACATGCACACATGTGCACACACACATATCCTCAGGGTTTTCACAGTTCTTACAGATCTCTCAATTTCTGTGCCATCTCTAGGGTTGGATATGATGGGGGATCCAGCCACTGGTATGAGTTTACAGTCTTGTTTAGTTCCTAAGTTTAAGTTCACACTGCTAAGAGTGGGTTTAGAGTTTGCCGCCTAAGGTAGGTAGTTGCAAAACCTGACCTGCACTACCTACTACAGGAGCCACCAGTGTGGCTCTTGACCCCTGCCACTGAATGTGGCTAGTCTGAGCTGAGATGTTCAGAAAGTGTGAAATACGTCCTGGATTTCAAAGACTTAGTATAAAAAGAATGTAAAATGGCTCAATAATTTTTATATTGATAACATATTAAAAGGATATTATTTTTGATATGAGTTAAATATTTTATTAAAATTAATTTCCTATTTTTATTTTTTTCATGTGGCTTATGGAAATTTTTCTTTACATATGTGGCTCACCTTATATTTCTGTTGGACAGCACTGATCTAGACCAGTAGCTTTCAAGCATTTTTGGCCATGATTCACAGTAAGAAATATATTTAACATCAGAACCCAGGACTCACATATGTATGTGGATATTTATTATAAGTGAGGCAGAAGTTGTAACAATAATATGTGTAATTATTACATGAAATGCACTCTGATATTTGATATTCTTTAAATAAAATGTTCAGTGTGACTCATTAAATTTATTTTAGTTTAATTAATTTTAGATTGATGTGCAGTTTGAAAACCCCAGACCAGACTAATTATTATTAGCAGTATTAATATTGGAGGAGATGTGAATAAATTCATAAAATACATCGGTTTTGGAAACACAGGACTTCACAGTTGGATTTGGGGGATGAGGGCAAAGACTGGATTTGGCAGACATCCAGGTATCTGGCTTGGGTGTCTGAGAGGATGGAAATATAATTCCCTGAGAATTGAACCCAGATGGGGAGGAAGATTATAAATTTGATTTTTGACTTGCTGAGTTTGAGATCCCTGGAAGTGTACAAGGGAGCTAGCCAGCAGACAGAAACACATATGGTTTAGGGGTAAGGAAAAAACATCTGGACAAGAGAGAGAGATTTGGAAATTAGCATATAGGTGGTAATTGAAGTCATATGAGTGAATAAGATTATCCCAGATAGTGTATAGGGCAAGAAATGAAGATCTAGAATAGAATTCTGAGGAACGACCATACTTAAAGACAAATCCAGGGACCACTCACTCACACGTTCTTGAAACTATCTTTTCCTTTGGATTTTGGAACCCAAGCCTTTCCATGTTTTCCTCCTTCTTCTGACCACTCCTTGACTTTTCCCTTGCCACTGCCTTCTCTTCTACCTCACTTTAATTTTTTTTTCCAGATTTAATTTATTTTTAAAACTTTTAAAATTAACAATTTCAGATTTATAGGAAAGTTGCAAAAGTAGTACAAAGAATTTCCAATTACCCTTCACCCACATTCCTCAAATGTTAACATTTCCTACCTATATTTTATCCTTCAATAGATAAGATAGACAGATGGATAGGTCTCTATATAGATATAGAGTTCAGACTTACTCTCAGTGGTTCGGTTTAATTCAATTTACTCTTCGTAGTTCAGGAAAAAATATATATATATATATACACAAAAAGTTGTAGACATGATGTCCCTTTGCCCTTTAAATATCAATACTTCAGTGTGCATTTGCGCAAAACAAGGCATTCTCTTACATGACCACAGGACAGTTACCAAAGTTAATAAATAAACATTGATTCAACACTACTGTCTCAGTAATTGTCTATACACCTTATTTTGATTTTTCCAGTTGTCCAAATAACATCCTTTATAGCAAAAGAAAATCCAAGATAATTGATTACATGCAGTTGTCATATCTCTATAGCCTCCTTTAATTTGAATCTGGTTATATTTCAAAAGTTTGACATTTTTTAAGACTATGGGCCAGTTAATTTGTAGACTGATCTTTGGTTAGAGTTTGTCTTATGTTTCCTTATGGATAGATTCAGGTTATGCATCTTTGGCAGGAATATTATAGAAGTCATGCTGAGTTGTAGTGCGTCACATCAGGAAGTACGTGCTGTGGATTACTGCCATTACTGTCAATGTTAACTTTAATAATTTGGTTAAAGTGGTGACTGCCAGGTTTCTCCACTGTAAGCATGTTATAGGGAGATACTTTGAAACTGTAAATATCCTGTTATCTCTCAAACTTTCACTCACTAGTTTCGGCATCCATTGATGATTCTTGCCTACATAAATTATTAATATGATGGTTACCAAATGGTGATTTTCTAGTTCCATCTTGAAACTGTAAATATCCTGTTATCTCTCAAACTTTCACTCACTAGTTTCGGCATCCATTGATGATTCTTGCCTACATAAATTATTAATATGATGGTTACCAAATGGTGATTTTCTAGTTCCATCATTCCTTTTTCTTTTTTTTTTTTTTTTTTGGCAGCACTGTGCTACTCGGCATATGGGATCTTAGTTCCCTGACCAGGGATGGAACCCACACCCCCTGCATTGGAAGCTCGGAGTCTTAACCATTGGACTGCCAGGGAAATCCCTCCTTTTACATTTATCAGTTGGCTTTCTAATATAAGAAAGAGCTTTCTCTTCTGCCATTTATTTATTTAGTTATATCAATGTGGACTGATAGATTCTTAGTATATTCAATACATTATCATCTGTTACTATCATCTTTTTTATTTTGGTGTTCAATTTATTCAAGATTTAACCATTAAAAACTCCTTCGAACTGGCTCCTTTGTTCTTTTGACATAGCCCATCTTACTTTTTAGCACAATAAGAGGTTCTAGGTTCCCTTTGTATTTTCCCTGCTCCAGAGCTGGAATCAGCCATTTCTCCAAGGAAACTTGGTTCCTTTTAGTGGTATTAGAAACCACGAACAGGGTGCTAGGTGTGTCACTGCTTCTAGGCCCTCTCAGTTGACAAAGCTGAGAAATACACATATGCATGTACATATACGCATACACATATCTATATTCATTTATATCTATATATCCCTGAGTTCACCTTGAATATCTCCAATTCCAATACAACAAAGTAAGGTTTATTCTATTTATGTTCACTTTTCCTTATTTTTAACACTTTTTTTTCCAATAGTGAGAAATCTGTCTTTCAGCCTTCACAATATATTTGCTTATTTGCTCAGTCTACTAATTAGAGTTCAATAATTTTAGAATACTGTCAATTCCCACTTTGCACAGTAGTGTGGGAACACAAAAATAAGTATGCATGTTGAAACCATGCAAATTGATCTTAATAATCCATGAGAAACATTACAATTGTTCCATTACCCTTAAAAATTTCATCAAAATATTAAACACTCTTACTGTTGGCTATAAGTGTATGGAGAAATGGAAAACCGGATAAAACTATTAGTCACTTAGTACACTGTCACTGAAAACTTTAGAAATATTGAAAATTAAAGTGCTTTATTTCTTTATTTAAAAGCAAGACAAGACAAATAAACTTTAGTATGAGGGAATTCCCTGGCAATCCAGTGGTTAGGACTTCATGCTTTCACTGCCAAGGGCACAGGTTCAATCCCTGGTCTGGGAACTATCATCCCGCAGGCCATGGCAAAAAATAAATAAATAAATAAATAAATATTTTTAAAAAAACTTTAACTTGAATAATGTTTGCCTTCTCTCATATTACTTACAATACAGAGTATCTTTTCTATGCCTTAGCAAATTGTTATTCTCCTTTCGAAGTTTGGATCAGCTTCCAACTTTTTTTTTTTAATCATAAGTAGTCATTTATTAAATGTCAAATCAGGGGCTTCCCTGGTGGCGCAGTGGTTGAGAGTCCGCCTGCTGATGCAGGGGACGCAGGTTCATGCCCCGGTCCAGGAAGATCCCACATGCCGCGGAGCGGCTGGGCCCGCGAGCCATGGCCACTGAGCCTGTGCGTCCGGAGCCTGTGCTCCACAACGGGAGAGGCCACAATAGTGAGAGGCCCGCGTACCGCAAAAAAAACAAACAAGAAAATAAATGTCAAATCAGTCATGCAGAATAGAAATCAAGTACTATTCAAAAAAGGGCAAGAAAACTGGGGTTTCAACTCATCAGGAAATTCTTCACGACTAAGCATGGTTTAAGAAAAAGTATAGACTCTGCATCAGACTCTGGGGCCAGAATTCCAACTTTGACATTTACTCCCTGCATGAATTTGGGTAAGTACTTTAACTTCTCCAAGCCTCCTTTTGCCTACCTGTAGAATGGGAATAATAATACCTACTTTGAAAGGTAAGTAGAAAGGATTAAATTAGGTTATGTATGTAAAGTATCTGGGAGAATACCTGGTTCATGGCAGATGTTCAACAGAGTAGCTGTTATCGGTATAAAGGAAGAATAACTTCAGCTGGCCTTTGAAGGATGGCAGGGGTGGGGGAGGGAAGGTAGGCACAGCGTGACCAAGGCCTGGAGGCGGAAATATCTATGGTGGGTTTTGCAGTAAACAGTTCAGTGAGTCTGGCAAAGAGGGTGAGAGTGGGAGGCATGATCAGCAAAGTGGGCACATTTAAGAGGGTGCAGCCTTGAATGCGTGGCTAAGGAGGCTAGCATTTATTCTTTTTTTAAATTAATTAATTTATTTGGCTGCGTTGGGTCTTCGTTGCTGCGTGCAGGCTTTCTCTAGTTGCAGAGAGTGGGGGCTACTCTTCATTGCGGTGCATGGGTTTCTCATTGTGGTGGCTTCTCTTGTTGCGGAGCACGGGCTCTAGGCGCGTGGGTTCCGTAGTTGCAGCGCATGGGCTCAGTAGTTGTGGCTCGCGGGCTCCAGAGCACAGGCTCAGTAGTGGCGCACGGGCTTAGTTGCTCCGCGGCAGGTGGGATCTTCCGGGACCAGGGCTCGAACCTGTATCCCCTGCATTGGCAGACAAATTCTTAACCACTGCGCCACCAGGGAAGTCCCCTAGCATTTATTCTTGTTGGCTAAGAAGACAATAAACGTGGAGCAGTCCTAGACACAACCTAGGTTAGAACTGAATGCAGGCGAGCCCAGCAAGAGCTACAGGCCTCACTGCTCTAAAGAGCTGTGTTCTGCACCATGTGTTTCTCACACCGCTCTATGCCTCAGCTGAGGTGAACTGAGGTGGCCTTGGACTGGAGAGCATCCTGTTCGGTAAGCTGTGACTTATGCTTAAAAAACTTGTTAGCAAAACTGAGCTGTGCCAATCCAGATTCTTCTTTTCGGAACAAGAACAAGACAGTAGCTGCTAGAGCTGACAGAAAGGTCGAAGCAGACCTGGGGCTGCAGTGTCTGCCTAGGACCATAGGTACCCTGAGGCTAGGAGGATGCCGGGTGATAGAGAGCGAGGAACCTGACATGGATGGATGGTTGGTCAAAACACACAAAAGATCTGCCAAAGGTAGATCCTAGCAAGAGCAGTCCTCGCACCCCTGGCCTCAGCAGTGTCCTCCAGCGTCGTGCCCATCCCGGGGACCTTCTCCTGGCCACTGGCCTCCCGTGGCAAGCCTCGTAGGGGAATGCTGCGTCTAGCCGTGTTCTCCAACGTGCAGTGCAGGGTGCTGGAGAAGATGTTCCAGAAGCAGAAGTACATCAGCAAGCCCGACTGCAAGAAGCTAGCGGCCAAGTTGGGCTTGAAAGACTCACAGGTCAGCTTCCAACATTTTATCTTTCGATGTAAAATATCTCTGAGAGTTCCTTTAGTGTAAAATTTTTTCCTGGTGTCACTTCCTCTGGGATATCACCCTTTTCATCACAACTATATTCCTCTTTTCTGTCCATAAGTTTGCATTCACTAACTCCATTTATGGGAATTTCCCTTCTAGCTTTATCACTTTTCCTTTTTTGCTGTACTTTCATCTTTGTTGGCCAATTCCTTCTTTCAATTATCCAGTTTTGTAAACTGTCAAGTTAGTTTATCACTGGCAGACAAGGAGACAAGACAACTACAGCTGATAACAAAAGTGCAGTGACCAATGACCAGCCAACTTTAAAAGTAGTGAGGTGATGGTCACTGATCACAGTGTGCCTCTGTTGTTTACTTAGAAATTTGTGGACTGAAGAATTGTATAGCAAAGCTTATACAATTACTCATGGTTCTTATACTATGGTAACTTGAAATTTGAACCTTGTTATCAGGGGGCTGGTGTTATTTGACTAAAATATGGTAATTGAAATTCATGGATATCAGAACGGGGCAAATGTGAGGACTTTCTGTGCTTTTTTGTCTTCAGCCTGAAGGCATATAGTCCAAATCCTGTACTCAAAAGTAATTTGATAACCATTCACAGTGGTTATTTTTTCGTTTGAAATATGCTTTGGTTCATTTCTTTCTCTTTGTATTCAATTTTAAAAGTTTCCCCCATCCTTGTTGATTTCTTTCTTTCTTTCTTTTTTTTTTTTTGCTGTGAAAGGACTATGTGAAAAGGTATATATAGAGAAGTGTTATGTCCACTCCCTCTATCCTTTCCACCCCACTCTTACCAAACCAAGAGCTTCCAATCATAGCCTGAGTGTGATGGTGGTTATGCAAATCATTTTTTAATATTTATTTATTTATTTGGCTGTGTTGGGTCTTCATTGCAGCGTGTGGGATCTTTCATTGAGGCACGTGGACTTCTCTCTAGTTGTGACTTACAGGTTTTCTCTTCTCTAGTTGAGGCTCCCGGGCTTAGTTGCCCCGAGGTATGTGGGATCTTAGTTCCCCGACCACGGATCGAACCCACATCTCCTGCACTGGAAGGCGGATTCTTTACCACTAGATCACCAGGGAAGTCCCGGTTATGCAAATCTTAAATTGTAACTGGCTTATCATTCTTATGTAAATTGTTGCTCATATATGCAGATAGATGTGTATTTCCTTCTCTCTCCTTTCTTGAACAAAAGGTGGTATGCTATACATACTCTTTTGTAGTTTGCTTTTTTCATTTAACAGTGTTTCCTGGAAATCACTCCACAACAGTTTTTTGTTTTTTGTTTTTTGTTTTTTTGCGGTACGCGGGCCTCTCACTGTTGTGGCCTCTCCCGTTGTGGAGCACAGGCTCCGGATGCGCAGGCTCAGCGGCCACGGCTCACGGGTCCAACCGCTCCGCGGCATGTGTGATCTTCCTGGACTGGGGCACGAACCCGCGTCCCCTGCATCAGCAGGCGGACTCTCAGCCACTCCGCCACCAGAGAAGCCGCCGTGTAGCTTCTTGATACCAGCTTCTTTCACTCAGCATAATGCCTTTGAGATTCATGCATGTTATTTCATGTTTCATTTCTTTTTATTGTTAAATAATATTCCATTGTATGGATGTACCACAGTTTATCTTTTTTACCCTTGTGTATTGGTTTCCCAGGGGTGGCATAACAAAATACCAAATTACTAACATATAGCAATATGTTCATTGCTAGTATACAGGAATAATAGTGATTTGGGCATGCTGACCTGGTATACTGTGACTTTTTTTTTGGCCATACCATGCTGCATGTAGGATCTTAGTTCCCCAGTCAGGGATCAAACCCACGCCCATTGCATTGGCAGTGTGGAGTCTTAACCACTGGACACAGGGAAGTCCCCTATGACCTTACTTAAATCACTTAATTGTTGTAGAAGTTTATTGTGTGTATTCTCTAGTGACAATCATGTCCTCTGTGAATAGGGACAATAAAAGGGAAAACACACTTTCTTCTCTATTCTCAACACGTGACACAAGATGTGTGGGTTGTTTCCCACACTGACCAATTGTCTAACACTAGCTGGTGTCCTACAGTTCAGTTCTGATACTATCGATCTGAGGTTGGTATCTGCCCACCACCCACCATCAAATGCCAGTCATAGGTATAGCCCTTCCATGTTTCTTACCAACCTGCTATAAACTGGGGTCCCCATAACCCTCTCCTCCTGTTTGATAATTTGCTAGAACAGCTCACAGAACTCAGAGAAATGGTATACTTACTAGATTACCAGTTTATTATTAAAGGATACAACTCAGGAACATCCAGATGGAAGAGATACATAGGGCAATGTATGGGGAAAGGAGTATGGAGCTTCCATGCCCTATCCAGGTATATCACCCTACAAGCACTTCCATGTGTTCAGCAACCCAGAAGCTCTCTGAACGCCTTCAGTTAGGATTTTTAATGGAGGCTTCATTATGTAGATATGATTGATAAAATCATTGGCCATTAGTGATTAACTCAGCCTCCAGCCCCTCTCCCCTCCCCAGAAGTCAGGATGGTGAGGCTGAAATTTCCAACCTTCTAATCACATGATTGGTTCTTTCGGGAACTAGACACTCCATCCTGAAGCTATCCAGGAGTCCTCAGCCATTAGTCATCTTATTGGCATACAAAAAGACCATTATTTCAGAGATTCCAAAGGTTTTAGGAGTTATGTGCCAGGAAGTGAGTGGGGGAAGTGAATAGAAACCAAATATATATTTCTTATTATGTCACAGTTTTTATTATATTCTTTCCAATCTGTATGCTGTTTATTTCTTTTTCTTGCCTTCTTGCACTGGTTAGAATTTACAATATGGTGTTGAATATGAGTGGTGAGGTGAAAGTGGACATGCTTAATTTTTTACTATTAAGTATGATATTTACTGTAGGGTTATTATAAATGCCCGTTATCAAATTAAGGAAATTCCTGGGCAGTGGTATACCTTGTATCTTAGTTCTCAAAACCTGTGGAACACTGATTAGATTCAGATCCATGCATACGATGACAAAAACTCAGCCTCCGTGCACCAGTGCCAAATTTAATCTCAGAGACAGAATTTTGAGTGAAGTAGGAAAGAATAGCTTTATTACTTTGCCAGGTGAAGGGGGACACAGTGGGCTCATGCCCTCAAAAACTGTGTCCCAACCTGGGGGGGATTTGGTGAGGAGTTTTATAGCAATGGTTCAAGGGCAGGGGTTGCTGATAGGGATCAGGGTGTGTGCAGGGCCTGCATTCCTTTAATCTGACCTCAGGTGGTCTTCTGATGAGCTTCTGTGATTCTCAGGGTTAGCAAACTGTGACCTTCTCTCTGGAATGAAGAATGCTTCATCAAGTTGTTAACATCTTCCATTTATTGGGGGTTTTAGTTCTGCAGAAGAGCTCAAAGATGTTGCTTCGTGTGTCCCTTGAGGTAGAACCAGGACCCTGCCCCAAGGTTGCACTATTGTTTCTTGACTGCTCCTCCCTCGTTTCTGCATCCCCTCTCCCTTCCCTGATTAGCAACTGTTTTGAACCTGCCCTATGGAACTCAGGGAAGGTCATGCAGGCTGAAGCCTATTTCCTACAAACAAGAAACAGGGGACACAGAAAGGCTTCTGTGCCCAGGAGTGATGCTAAAAGCTTGGCCTCTGTGCACCAGTGCCAAATCAAATCTCAGAGACAGTTTCAGGTGGAGTAGAAAAGAATAGCTTTATTGCTTTGCCAGGCAAAGAGGGGCACAGTGAGCTCCTGCTCTCAAAATCTGTGTGTCCCAACCCAGGAGGATTTGGGAGGAGTTTTATAACAATAGTTCAGGGGTGAGGTTGCTCATAAGATTAAGGTGTGTGCAGGGCCTACACTCCTTTAATCTGGTCTCAGGTAATCTCTTGATGAGCTTCTCTGGTTCCTTTAATCTGGCCCCAGGTGGTCTTCTCTGGAATGAAGAATGCTGACATCTTCCATTTGTTGGGGGTTTCAGTTCTATAAAGGGCTTAAAGATACTGTTATGTGTATCCCTTGAAGAGGAACCAGGCCCCTGCCCCAAGGTTTTTTGGCTGTTCCTCCCTTGTCTCTGCATCCCCTCCCTTCCCTGATTAGCAGCTGCTTGAATCTGCCCTTTGGGACTCAGGGAAGGTCATGGAGGCTGTAGTCTGTTCCCTACAAACAAGGAACGGGGGACACAGAAAGGCTTCTCTGCCCAGGAACCCCACAGGGTCCTGCTCGGTTTCACATATGCTGCTTGAAGGTGAGCCCAGAAGTTCATACACAGCTCTATGGTACCATTTTATTGATCTCCTTGATCTCCCCAACACTTACATTTCTGGTTCTCTGGCTTCCTTGCTGTTCTGTACACTCCTTGCAAATGCAACTGCCCTGGAGCCAAGCAAGAGGATAAACAGTGAAAACAGCACTGGGGGTGGCCCCTTGCTCTTGGGATCTGAGTTCTCTCAGAGTTTTAGGTGCTGGCCTGGCCTCCTCTGTCTTCCCCTCCATTGCCACTGTGGATTTTCCTATGAACTGGTGCGGGAGAGAATGGGAAAGGAAAAACAAAGGAAACTTTGGATTCCCCTCACTCTCTATGACCTACAGGGGCCTCCTTTCCTGACAGACTGTAACAGAGGATTTCTCTTAGAGTTCTATCTGTTCACACCTGGTGCACAGTTCTGGGTTTCAGCTAGTTTTTGAGTTCAGGCCAGGAGATACCAGAGGAAAAACAAAATGGGAAACACAGTGATAGTTCAGTGGTACTTTGAGTTCTGGTTTCCTTCCCCAACCTGCCTGTTAACATTTGTATTCTACAGTCTTCAGATAGCTGTTCCATGTATTCTGTCCAGAATTTTTACCTGTATTCAGTGTGGAAATACAAAGTAAATAAAGTTCTTAATATCCTGACCAGAACCCAGTAATCTCAGTGTCATTTTAATTTATGTTTCCTCTTATTATTAGAGAGTTTGAACACCTTTCTATATTTGGGGAGCTGGGGTTTTTTTTATTACTTTGGGGAATGAAGTTTTATCTTTTTTTCTCTAATTTTTAAGTTTTTAAAAATCTATTAGGTATATTAGTTCTTTATCCAAGTAAGTGTTGCAAATATTTTCTCCCAGTTTGTCCGTTGTCTTTTGATACTGTTTATATTTTGGGAGCCATGCAGAAGTTTTTGTTAAATGAAGTCATACTTATCAATCTTTATTTTATCGCATCTGGATTTTAAATCTAGATAGAAATCCTTTTCTTTCATCCAAGTTAAAGAGGAACTCACCCATGTTTTTTCTCTAAAGCCTGTATAGTTTCCAATTAGCTCTCTAATCAATTTGAGACTGAATCTTGTATATGGTGTGAGGTATGGATCTAACCTTATCTTTTTCAAAAGTGTTTCAGGAGTCCCACAACCTCTTCAAGTTCGGCAATTCACAAAAGATATACACAAGATTCAATTGCAGGTTATACTCAGGGCTAAGGTTATGACAGCAAAGTGTGCAGAACAAAAGCAGCAGAAAAAAGATGTATATTGCCAGAGTCCAGAGAACAAATTCAGGCTTCTGCATCTTTTCCATCCAGGACTACACAGGACATGCTCTCTCTCTCTCTCTCTCTCTCTCTCTCTCTCTCATCAAACTACAGGCATATGTGGTATATATCTACCCAAGGAATCTTGTTTGTGTTTTAGAATCTGAGTCTTTTGTGCAGGGCAGCTGGTCATATGGGAGGGTATCCTGCTACACAGCCAGCCATGGCAACAGGCTGGACCCCAGCAATGAAATCAGTTGTATGCAAATCATCAATCTTGATGTTTGTGCAAAGCAATCTGACAAGCTGGGACAGCATGGTCCATTGCTCCAAGTGTACACAGCAAATCATCAATCACTGACATAAAAGAACATTCTGAGGGGCATATTCCAAGAGGTTTATGAAAGATCAATTGTGGTTCTAGGTTCTCTGGAAGATAGGAAGGCATACACAACCAGACCTGCTATTTTAACTCTTTCCTTGCAAAAGGGCTAACCAATTTTCCTAAGGACCTTTATGAAAAAATCTGTCTTTGCCCCAGTGATTTGAGATGCCACTTTTATCATATACTGAAGTTCTATATGTACTGCCATCTATTTCTGGATTTTCTATTCTATTTCTGGTTTATCTAGTTATTCATACAGTAGTACACATGATGTTTTTGTGGGGTTTTTCGTTTGTTTGTTTGTTTTTGGCCGCACCTCGCAGCTTGTGGGATCTTAGTTCCCTGACCAGGGATTGAACCCGAACCCTTAGCAGTGAAAGCAAAGAGTCCTAACCAACGGACCACTAGGGAATTCCCCACAATGTTTTCATTAGAAAGGTTTTATAATGTGTTTAATATTTGTAGAGATTGTCCATTCCTAGTGTTCTCCTGGTTATTCTTGCATGTTTGTTTTTCCATTTGAAGTTTAGCATCAACATATCTATTTCCATGAAGAAACTTGTTTCTACTTAGGGCTTCTTTTCCTTTGATAATTTCTATCTATTTTCTAATCTTTAAACAAATATCATTTTTTTCTACAAAAGTAGAAAGCAAGAATGACAGCAAGAATGACAAAGAAAAATATTAATCCCAATACTCTAACATAACCATTGATATCATTTTGTTACTATTTCTTCTTACCCAATTGTAATTATACGTATTTTAATCATGTTATTAGAGTCTTCATAACCATCATTTTTAATGACTGAGGAGTATTTGAACAAGGAGATAGTCATAATTTTTTTCATGACATATTTAATCATTCCCTTATTGAAGAATATTTGTTATGCCCAAATTTTGGCTATTATAAACAATGCTAAATATTACGTATCCATTTATTTATTTCCTTGGGGTAGAGACACCCGAGTGGAATTGCTATAAGGTAAAAGGTGTGAGCATTTTCAAGTCTCCTGATAAATGTTAATAAATTGCTTTCTTTAAGGTTGTACTAATTAAACTGCCACCAGCAATAAAAGGGCCTATTTTCACTACACTCTTACCTTTCATTGTATACCCTGGCTTAAAATAAAATAAAAACTTGTCCATTTCAATGTGTGACCAAAATGTAAATGTTTCGACCTTCTGACCCACCAATTCCACCTCTAGAATTATGGAAATAATTATCTGATATGCACATACAAGGATGTCCACTGAAGAATATGACAGTGTGATACCAGGTACCCTATAAACATAAGTGTGTTAAAGTCCATGTAGAGGATGATCATGGGGAAAGACTTCTGTATTTTACTTTATACACTTCTGTGTTGTTTTAATTCTTCACAGTGAGAATGTATTACGTTTTTAAAAATTGTGGTAATATGCATAACATGAAATCTACCATTTTAACTTTTTTTTTTTTTTTTTCGGTATGCGGGCCTCTCACTGCTGTGGCCTCTCCCGTTGCGGAGCACAGGCTCCGGACGCGCAGGCTCAGTGGCCATGGCTCACGGGCCCAGCTGCTCCGCGGCATGTGGGATCCTCCTGGACCGGGGCACGAACCCGTGTCCCCTGCATCGGCAGGCGGACTCTCAACCACTGCGCCACCAGGGAAGCCCCATTTTAACTATTTTTAAATGTACAGTACAGTGGCATTTAGTTCATTCATATTGCTGTGCAACCATCTCCATGACTTTTTTCATCTTCCCAAAATGAAACTCCGTAACAATTAAATAATAGTTCCCCATTAGTCCCTCCTCCCCAGCCCCTGGAAGCCACCCTTCTACTTCCTGTGTCTAGGAATTTGACTACTCTAGATACCTCATATTAGTGGAATCATATAATATTTGTCCTTTTGCATCTAGCTATTTCACTTAGCATAATGTTCTCAGGGTTTATCCATGTTGTAGCATGAAGCATATTGAAGCAATGTTTAAAAAGCATTCCTTCCTTTTTGAGGCTGCATAATGCTCCATTGTATATATACATACTACATTTTCTTTATCCATCATCTATCAAAGGACACTTAGGTTGCTCCCACCTTTTGGTTTTGGTGAATAACGCTGCTACGAATATGGGTGTACAAAAGTCTCTTCGAGATCCTACTTTCAGTTATTTTGGGTATATACCCCCAAGTGTAATTGCTGGATCTATCTGGCTTTTAAACATTGATGTTCTTCAGGGCTAGATCCAGGACCCTGTTCACTCTCTGTGTTTTTCCCCTTACGTTATCTCACTGATTTCCACGGGATTTAAATATCAAGGACCATCCAATTTTTATCTCTAGCCCATACCTCTCTCTTGTATCTCTAACACTTTGTTCTATATTTCCTCTTGATGATTATCCAGCATTTTAAACCCAGTGTATCCAAAACTGAACTCCATACTTGCTCCCTCCCTGTCTCAGTAATTGGCATTGCCATCATCCAGGTTTCTCAAGCCACTACTCATTAATCCATATCCAATCTCCTCCAAGTCCTAGTTTGAAATAAATCTCTATTTTGGCAACATATTTCCCTCTTCACTGCCATCCTAGACCAGACCATTAATTAGCAACTGTCATCTGGATTATTGCAGGAGGCTCCTAAAGGATCTCTTTACTTCTTTTGTTACTCTCTGTATTAGTTTCCTGAGGCTGCTATAACAAATTATCACAGGGGAATTCCCTGGTGGTCCAGTGGTTAGGACCTGGCTCTCTCACTGCCGTGGCCCCGTGTTTGATCCCTGGTCAGAGAACTAAGATCCCACAAGCTGCGCGGCATGGCCAATAAAACTGAAATCTCAAACTTGGTGGCTTTAAACAACAGAAATTTATTCTCTCACAGTTCTGGATGCCAGAAATCTGAAATCAAGGTGTTTTCAAGGCCGCGTTCCCTCTGGAGGTTCTGTGTGTGTGGGGGGGTGTGAATTGAAACCTGATTCGTCTGGCTTCTGGTATTTACTGGCATTCCTTGGTGTTCCTTGACATGTGACCACACTACTCCAATCTCTACCTCTGTCTTCACATTACCTTCTCTGTGTGTCTGTTTGTTTTCCTCCTCTGTCTGTCTCAAATCTCCCTCTGCCTTTCCTTAAGAGAACATGTGTCATTGTATTTAGGGCCCACCTGGATAATCCAGGGTTAGATCCTCATCTCAAGATTTTAACTGCATCTGCAAAGATCCTTTTTTCAAATAGGTAACATTCACAGGTTCCAGGGATTCAATGTGGATATCCTCCTGGGGGTCTTGTTTCAGCCTACCACATCCCCTCTTTTTCACCCAGTAGGTAGAGTGATTTTTTGAAATGTAATTTTATTTAAAATTTTACATGCCTATAACCCTTCAGTGCCTTCTCACCCCAGTTATAATAATATACAAATTCTTTCCCTTGGTCCCCAGGCTCCTGCCTAAGCTGAAGCCTCTCTCTCCAATCTCATCTCCCGTTCATCTACTACCCACTTTACCTAGGCAGCACTTCCCCCAACCTCCATTTTCATACGGTTTACTCCTATTATATCTTCTCTCTCCATAGGTTAGCTTATCAGCTGGTGTGGGAGTCCACACCTAATTCTAGGATGTTAGTTGTTCTACAGCAGGAGTCAGCAAACGTGCCTTTTTTTTTTTTTTTTTTTGGCCGCACCATGCAGCTTGTGGGACCTTAGTTCCCTGATCAGGGATTGAACCCACACCCCCAGGGTAAGGGCATGGAGTCCTAACAAGTGGACTACCAGGGAATTCCCAAGCCTGCCTGTTTTTATAAATCAAGTTTTATTGGCACACGGAATTCTTTGTTTATATATTATCTATGGCTGCTTCTGTGCTACAGCCACAGAGTTGAGGGGTTGCAACAGAGACTGTATGGCTCACAAAGCCAAACATATTTATTACATATGGACCTTTCCAGAAAAAAAATTTGCCAATCTCTGTTCTAGGGTATTGGTTTCCTATTTAATGCTCTCAGGTCAACTATTTGGTTTCCTCAACATCTTTCCAGGTGCTATTGCTGCCTCCTCTAGTAAATACTCTATGTTTTCAATAACTTGTGTTTATTGTAGATTGTGTTGCTTGGTCTATTAATAGGACATGGTGTGACTTGTGGAACAGGCAGCAGACATCAGGCAGCCACTGATCTTCATCCATGCCAACACAGCCCTTCATAATAAAGAGAAGGGGTGATCTCGCTCATCATGAGGAAATTTAAATGACTAGCACATTTTTATCTTATAAGGGAGTGACCATTTCCCCACTTCTCCAGCTCCTGTGCCTGGGTCTGTGACAGGCCCTGACTTATGAAAGAACATGTCCTGTTTACTATGCCCAGCAGGTGCCTATATCCAAAGCCAATGTTGCTGGCCTGCAGACTTGGTACTGGCATCAAACTGTCTCTCTCTCTGTCTAGATACACTGTTCTTCATGGAGCGAGATAAGCATGACCCACTTCTCCTACAATGCTGGAGCCCTGACCTGGCTCTTCTGTGGGAGCCCATCCTTACTGGGGTGTGTGGCTGACTGATGCTTTGTCCCCTCCTGCCTGAATATTCTGCAGGGCATGGACCACTATGCTTCAAAGTGCAAGCTCTTCTGTCATTTACAAGTATTTATAGGACTTGCCAAAGCCATGTCTGAAAGGAAGCTATCAGCTCTTCAAGTCTTTTCTGACTCCCACCTGGTAGAGGTTTTTCCTCAGAATTCCAATATTTTCCAGTGGAACAACAGCATATCTTCTTACAAGGGGAAAATGAAGTGAAAACAAACTCCCAAACCCGAGAAACTGCTGCTTGGGTGACTTATACAGGATATGCAAAAGTATTCACTTTCAGCTGTTGGTTAACGTGTTCTCTACCTATCTGGACCCAAAGTGATCTTAAGGAGATTGTTGCTTTACTTAACTATCTTGCAGTGGTTTACCACAAACTGGCTCCTTTTCTTTCCTCAGTGGGTCCTTATGATAGTAGTCTCAACCAGGAAGCCATGGGTTGCTTTATCTTGCCGAGTATCTAAGTATCTTGCAGAGCATCTATATTAAGCTAAACCAACATTGTGTCTACCAATGTATCCACACGCCCACCCCAAATGACAAGACTCTTCCTTATACACTTTAAAATATTTGGATCTCAGAACTATCAGTTGGAGACATTTCATTTCATTAGCACACACACACACAAAACCCCCTTTAACTATTTTATTTATTTTTTAAGAACAGGAAGGGGCTATCTAACATTCCTTAACACATGATGATGTGTACCAGACATATATCTGTGGGTTCACGAAAGCATGTTAGAAAAACTGTGCTTAGTCTTATTTAGTCTCTGTTTCTTTGGTCCAGTGTCATCTTATGTGAAGACTTTTTTTTAATTCGGGAATTATTTCTATTACACAATTTTTATGACCTCTTTTTTGAACATAATTTTGAAGAAAAAGTTTAATGTAATCATAATGTACTATTTTCATATTTGCCATTTTACTCTCACTTTTAACTATCTTTATTGAGTGTAATTCACATACCATAAAATTCACACATTTATAGTATACAATCCAATTTTTTTTGCAGCCATTATCACATTAAATTTTCATGCTTTTCATCACCCCCAGAAGAAACCCTGTACCCATTAAAAATACACGCCCCATTTACCCCCATCATGTCAGCCATAGGCAATCACTACTCTATTTTCTGTCTCTATGGATTTGCCTCTTCTGGACATTTCATATAAACAAAGCCATACAATATGTGGTCCTTTATGACTGACTCCTTTCACTTAGCATAACGTTTTCAAAGTTCATCCATGCTGAAGCATGTATCAGTACTTTATTTCATTTTGTGGCTAAATAATATCCCACTGAATGGATATGTAACATTTTATTTATCCATTATCTTGATCGATATAGGAATGTTTTTTGCTACTGTAAATTATGCTGCTATGAACATTCATGTAAGAGGCGTTGTGGGGACATATATTTTCACTTCTCTCGAGTATATACCTAGGAGTGGAATTGCTAGGTTATACGGTAACTTTATTTTTTGGCATGCATGCGAGATCTTAGTTCCCCAGCCAGGGATTGAACCTGTGCCCCCTGCAGTGGAAGCGTGGAATCCTAACCACTGAACAGCCAGGGAATTCCCTGTATGGTAACTCTTAGGGTTTTTTTTCGTTTTTTAATTAATTAATTATTTTTTAAATTTAGTTTTGGCTGTGTTGGGTCTTCGTTGCTGCGCGCGGGCTTCCTCTAATTGCGGCGAGCCAGGGTTACCCTTCGTTGTGGTGCGCGGGCTTCTCATTGCGGTGGCTTCTCTTGTTGCAGAGCACGGGCTCTAGGCGCGCAGGCTTCAGTAGTTGTGGCACGCGGGCTCAGTACTTGTGGCTTGCGGGCTCTAGAGCGCAGGCTCAGTAGTTGTGGTGCACGGGCTTAGTTGCTCCGTGGCATCTGGGATCTTCCCGGACCAGGGCTCGAACACGTGTCTCCTGCATTGGCAGGCGGATTCTTAACCACTGTGTCACCAGGGAAGTCCCTACAGCAGACTCTTAATAAATGTTTGTTGAATTAAATATAATTGACTTTCCTTTATGTGATGGGAAATTATAGATGGCCTTCAAATTGTGATTAAATTTCCACCCTGTGGCAATACAAGCGTTAATTCCTCCAAATAAATAAACTTACATATTTCAAAATAGAAACTAAGTACTTCCTAACGGAAATAATCTTGCATGGAAGAAACGCATAATTGGTACTCAAATTGAAATCATTATTATTCGTAATGCAGCATGGTTATAGCCCCTATTTCAGTGCTCTGTGCATCAGTCAGTGCAAACAGAATATTGTTGTCTAAAAGGTACCAATTCCGTCGTTTTCAGAAGGCAGTGCAGAGAGCGACAGCCTTTCAAAGGAAAAAAAAATGGGTGAGATTCCTCTAAGATGCGGCCTGCAAGCCCCGCCCCATATACCTGAGCGGCTCCGCCTACGCCCCGGCTTAGGTGCGGGGTGGTGAACCACATTTCCCAGTGGGCCTTGCAGGCCTCTCACGCCTGCGCACTGTCAGCTCAGGCAGGCGGGCGGAACTCCCGCGTTATCGAGCCACCTGGTCTCGGTCTCGCCTCGCCTGGTACCTACCCCCGGCATGGAGGGGGTCCCTGTGATAACGGCAGGCACCGCGGGCTCTGCCAAGGCCGAGGGAGCCGCAGCCATGCCGCCCCCGCCTCCCGTCTCCCCGCCTGCCCTTACCCCAGCGCCCGCAGCGGGTGAGGAGGGCCAGCCGCCACTGCCCGAGG
>NW_006798383.1:3546898-3562506 GCF_000442215.2 Lipotes vexillifer | reverse complement strand
GGCCCCGCCGCCACTGCCCGAGGCGGGAGCTCCCGGCTGCTCGGGCTCCCGGCCCCCTGACCTGGAGCCGGAGCGCAGCCTGGGCCGCTTGAGGGGCCGCTTCGAGGACGAGGACGAGGAGTTGGAAGAGGATGAAGACCTGGAGGAGGAAGAGGAGGAGGAAGAGGAGGAAGAGATGAGCCACTTCTCGCTGAGGCTGGAGGGGGGCCGGCCGGACTCCGAGGACGAGGAGGAGGTATTGATGGCCCCTGTTTGACCACGCCGGGCCTCCTCAGTTAGGGCGGGTTCCGCGCTCCACGCTGAAGCCTTTGGCACTTGCACGGACTCTCACCTCTCCTTGCGCTGCCTGCTTGTGGCGCGGACCGGCCTTCTGTCCCGGCCCGGTTCCCTGCCGACTCATATTGTAACGTTCCTGCAGTCCCTTAATCTCTCTGGGTCCGACTCACTCATTATTGAAGCTACTGCGTGCCAGGGATGTAGGCGCCAAGGGTACCGGCCTGCTGCCCTCCAGGAGCTTACAGTGGGCCGGGGAAACAGTCTATTTCTACAGGGTGTTAAGAGGATGGGAAACCCTTCCCCACCTAGTCAGTCTCTAATTGGGAGATTTTTTTTTTTTTTAATGGGGCAGTGCGTACTTCATAAAGTTAGACAATATACCTAGCCACGCAGAATTAATATTAAACACCAGTGTCTGGAAAGTTTGTCCATTTCGCGGTAATTCATATAGTAAGATTCCCCTCATCTGGCAATATACAGTATCTCCAAAAGAATGAGATCTTTTCGGAACATTGGTTTATATTGTGTTATTGTAACTTTAATGAGAGTGTTTGAAGGGTTGGAGGTACGGTAACATGTTTCCATGTTGCAAAGTAAGCTACACATTGTTGATAATAAAATTTGGGGATTATCGCTTAAGAATTTGAAAAGGCAAGGACTTGTATTTTAAAACTATTTCCATTGCATTTGCAGCGCCTGATAAATCTCTCTGAGCTGACCCCATACATCTTGTGTTCCATTTGCAAAGGTTACTTAATAGATGCAACTACCATTACAGAATGTCTTCATACATGTAAGCATATAGTTCATCATATTTCCAAATAATATGTTCAATTTTTGAAATGTCTTGAAAGTATCCTAATTTCAACATTTTTTTTCAACAGTTTGTAAAAGCTGCATTGTAAGACACTTTTACTATAGCAACAGGTGTCCAAAATGCAACATAGTAGTACATCAGACACAACCTCTTTACAACATAAGGTAAGAAGAATATATAAGTAAAATTTATGTTTTAGGAATACTTATTCTGAAAGCTTGAAATTGTGTAGTTGGTAATAAATTCTTGACCTATCTCAAAATGACGAGAAAGGGAAATACATATTCTTTAAAGAAATACATATAGAGCACTTACTGTGTACCAGGCACTGTGATATCCACTGGGAACTTTAAAAAAAAAAAAAGGCACAGATCTCTTTTCTTGAAGATTTAAATTTCATCAGTCAAGTTGATGAGGCTAGTTTAGACTTATCCTTTTCTGTGTATCTAGAATTCTATTTTTAAAACTAATACCTGAAATAACTGGCCTCTTTAGAAAAGCCTGTCTCTCATAGGTCATTGTGGCTTATTAAATTTTCAGTTCATGCTCAGTTTCCTAAGGGAAGAAAAACACTAAAGGTGACCTGCTTTCATTTGTTTAGCAAATACTATTATGTTTTTACTACCTTCATAGAAGAGTGTTTTGCAGATGATACACAGAATTTCAAAATACAGTCTCTGCCCTCAAGCTCACATTCTTATTAAGGGAATAAGACCAGTTCACATGGAACAATTTAGCAAATAGTTCAAGAGTCTATAATTACTTGTAATTATGACCACATACAATTACTTGAGGTTCTCTCAGATGAGAACCATGAGTGCTACCTAAAAGTAACTCAGCTCTGAGAAAGGAGATAGTCACCACTAAGAGAAAACAGTTACTTACAAAGAACATCATTCACTCTGTACCAAATGCATTTTTCTGAATTCTGAGGTATTCTCCATCCTTTCCTTTTATTAGGTTGGACCGACAGTTACAAGACATAGTGTACAAATTAGTGATCAATCTAGAGGAAAGTAAGTTTATTTTATTACATAGTTGTGAATCCCAGAATCTCTTCTGACTCTGATAGTTACATTTTAAGTGTAATTTAGTCTGTGTTTTATCATTTTTTAGGAGAAAAAAAGCAAATGCATGATTTCTATAAAGAAAGAGGTCTAGAAGTACCTAAACCTGGTAAGTTTGGGTGTATACCATAATGTATTTATAGATTAAAGAATACTAACTTAATAAAATTTACTCCCTTTGAGGTTCTTTTTGGTGATAGCTGGTTATTTTATGATCAAAGAGAGAGAAAGATTTTGAAGGTCATGATTTACTGTAATCCAATTTAATTATTTATAAGGATTAAAGAGTACAGGCTCTGGAGCTATATTGAGTGTGATCCTAGCTCTGCCACCTTATTAGGTGTATGACTTTGGCAAATTACTTCAGTGTCTCAGTTTCCTCTTCTATAAAGCAGGGATAATCATAACACTATAAATTGTTGTAAGGATACATTGAGTAATACAAAGCACTTAAAACAGTGCCTGGAACATAGTAACTGCTCAAATATTAGTTTTTATAATGTCACAGTATGGAATTTAGATTTGGGTGTAAATCTTCATTCTTCCACTTACTATGTGGGTGACTTTAGGCAAATTGCCTAATCTCATTAAACTGTAATCTCATTTTCTTTACAGTTAAAGTACAAAAAATTGTAAATCAACTATACGCCAATAAAATTTAAAAGAAAAAAGCATTAGTACCTATGTCATGCAATTATAATAAGGGCTAAATGAGATGGTGCATGTAAAGTGCTAAGCATGAGCCCTCAGCCCTGGCACATAGTAGTGCTTATTAAGGGCTACCTATAGCTATTGTTGCTATTATGCTGAGCTCTCTCTGTGGCCCTGATAAACCAGCCATACATGTCTGCCTTCCATTGTGGACTGCTCCCCAGGCTTGTCACTAATTTCACTGGCTTTGACAGATTAACTGATATTATTTTAAAAAGGGAGAGTGAGTGCTTTATGATCTTTTAAATAGTCAACATAGTTAAATTTCTGTAATTATTTTCCAAAGATCTCAGTTTATGATATTTATATTCTAACTCAACTTTTTTGTTTGGCTATCAAATAGCTGTTCCACAGCCAGTCCCTTCGAGCAAAGGAAGATCTAAGAAAGTCTTAGAATCAGTGTTTCGTATTCCACCTGAACTTGACATGTCTTTATTACTAGAGTTTATTGGGTGAGTACCCTAAACCTCTACCTCTAAACTTTAAAATAAAGAATTTTTTAAGTCCCAACAGTTACAAAATCATCCTGAACTAAGGTCATATCGAGTTTTTCTGATATCCTTTTAAAAAATAATTCTGAAATATTTAAGATTTAGAAAAAGGTATTAAATAGTAGTAAAATAACCACTTGTATCTCCGTCATCTGGCTTTTGAAATAAACCATGCTAATATGGCAGAAGGCACTTGGCTACCTCTTCCTGTTCATTCCCCCCTTCCCTTAGAGGTTAATAACTACTCTCCTAAAAGTAATGATTATCATTCCCATGCATTTTTTTAATGTGTTTGCCACATGTGTATCTATTTCTAAACAATATGTAGAATTGTTTTTGGCCACTTAAAAACTTTAAATGGTATCATACCATGTTTTCTAACTTGCTTTTCTCACTCAGCATTGTGTGATTCTTCCATGCTAAAATGTATAACTAGTTCAGTCATTTTCACCATTGCCTGATATTCCCTTAAAATAAATATACCATAATTTATCTTTTCTTGTACCGTGGAACACTTTGTTTCCAATTTTTTTGCTATTATAAACACTGTTGCTTTAAGCATTTTTTACGTATCTCCTTATATATATATATGAGATATTTCTCTAAGAGTGTAGATTTGCTGTGTCTTGGGATATGTTCGTCTTCAGCTTTACTTGGTTTTGCCAAATTATTTTCCAAAGTAGTTGGATATCTCCCTAATTAATAAAAATTGCTTCTTTCAAACACTGTAGCGTATGGTGTACTCCATTATCCTGCAATATTGTTAGGCCGACTGGCATCATAGAGTTGGCCTGTATCAAACTGTAGTTTTCAAAATAATTCCATAGTTTGCAGGATAAACTAAATGCCTTGGAAGATCTAGATCTTCCATTTTATGTCACTGATGACTATTTGACTTCTCAGTCACTTCCTCCTTATAACTCTGGGTTGCCTGTATTATTTATTTAGTACTATGTTGTATTTATCTCTTTATGTATTCATCCTGTGTTCTCAACTGATATTAAGGATCCCTGAGAGGATCCCTGAGAGGCGAGAAACCCTTCTTATGCCCCCACAGAGCCCACGTAGTAGTGGTTGATGGTAATGAAATAAAGATCTCTTTAGAAGAATGAGAAGAAATCATGTAATACCAGACTTTAAACCAGCAATTTCTGTTATTAAAGAATGTGTTCCAACCTAAATGTCCAAAAGGGAACTGGTAAAATAATGGTATATAGCAATGAACATGTGCTAGTAACGTATGTGCTAATATGGAACAATTGCCAAAATTCACTTTCTCAAGTGAAAAAAGCAAGATGCGGAAGAGAATATATAGCATGTGCTCTTTTTTTTTTTTTTTTTTTTCCTGTTCCATTGATCTATATTTCTGTTTTTGTGCCAGTACCATACTCTCTTTTTTTTTTTGGCTTTTTTTTTTTTTTTTTTTTTTTTAAAGCGGTTGGTGGGCATATATACATATATATATTTTTTCCCCACAGGCACAGACCATTCCTGAAAGGACATATAAGAAAATGTTGATAGCAGTTGCTTCTAGAAAAGGGCACTGGAGTGTATGAGTATAGGATTGGAAAAAGTCTTACTTTTCATTGTATTTGACTTTTTACCATGTAACTTGATTTTTAGTAAGTCTAGTTAATTAAAATTTGAAAATTGAAAGGAATTTATATTTCTAAAAAAAATATTTTCAGGAAATGTAACCTTTTCCACTCACACACAGTTGGAACTGACAGTTTTTTTATACCTTTTTTGAAAAGTGGCAGTAATGCAAAGATGGCAAATATGTGACAAGTGTGCCACATTACCCCTGTCTGTCCAAAGGAGAAATCAATACTTAATCATGGCAGGCTTTCCTAATGAGTGAGACTTGAGTACTGTGGTCAAAGCAGTCATTACCACTTACTGGAGTTGTTACATTGTTAACACATTCCCTGCTGTAGAAAAAAAGAGCCCTCACTTGGAATAAGAAGATCTCTATTTAAGTCCTACCTCCTTTGTTATATAGCTTTGTAAAATTGAGCTAATCGCTTTCTGTTTATTCATAAGATGTTTATTAAGGTCCTGCTGTGTACCAGCACAGCACTCTGCTAGCTGCTGGGAATGTAATTGGAATAAGTCAGCCATGGCCCTTGCCCTCGTGGAACTTGTATTTTTAACTTCTCAGAGCTTCAGCTTCCCTATCTGTAAAACAAGAGAATTGAACCTTATATGTTGATGATTATGATGAGTAGCCTGTCTACGTCATAAAATAGTCTTTTATCTGTTTTCAAATGGTTATGGGGAAGAAAGCTTCCAATGTGGCAAAGAGTCCTTTTGAAGAAGTCGCCAGTCCTCAGAGTTAAATCCCCACATGTTTACTACATTGAAAAGCTTGGTGTTACCACTGAAGTCAGGCTACTGAGGGTAACCCATAGGAAGCTCTTTCATGGCAGGACAAATGGCAGGTGAGTTTTAACCTGATGCAAGTACAAGGGCAAATTTGGTCCAGCCGGTGACCCTGCTTGAGTTGGATTAGCAAAAATCCTGAGGTAGGTTCAGCCCATGGAAGTGATTTTTCAACCACTGGAATGAATATGAGATTCCCCGCCCCCCCAAATTTGCTATATGCATGTTTTGTGATCTTAAGATAGTCTTGTACAGTACTTCTCCTTTTCGTTGTTCAGTTTCTATGTGTAAAGTAGAAGATTATAAAAAGAAATAACCTTAGGCAGTATAGTGTATATAGGAAGAACATAGACTTTGAAGAGTGTAACTCAAGGTATGTAACCCCTCGCATGTAGCTTAACTTCTCTGATCATCAGTTTCCATATTTCTAAATTGGGGATTATAATACCAACTCAAAGGATTGTTATAAGAATCAACATATGGTATTCCTAACATGTCTAAACTATTATCAGTATATGAATATTGAAATAATGCAGGGTCATTCAGAATAAAGGTTAAAGTAGTCTGTGCTGCTGTAATGTGTGCAACATCTGCCTAGTAAAGAAAATGGACTCACATGAAATAAGTGTATGAGAGAAGATGGCAAAAATTTAATGCAATCTTAAACTCAGTGGTGTTTAGTAAACCAGGGAGATGCTGTCCCACTGTATGCTATGTTATCCAACTGGGGTCTTATGTTCAGCTCTAGGCACTACATTTTAAGAGAGATGTTAGTAAATTGAGGTGTAATCAGAATAGTAAAAGGTGTGAAAACCATGTCATGTGTAGTAGCAGAAAGATTGAATCTAATTCACAAGGGTACCAAAAGGCAAAACTAGGACCAATAGGTATAAGTTACAGGGAGAAACATATTTGATTCAGTGCAAGCAAGCAATATCTAACAAAGTTGCCCACAAATGGAACGAACCGACTTGTAAGTTAAGAAGCTATCTCTTTAGATATTCAAGCAGAAGCCAGATGCCCATATATCATGGGTTCTATAGAGATAATTCTTATAATGAAAAAGATATTTTATTTATTTATTTTGGCTGCGCAGCTTGCAGGATCTTAGTTCCCCAACCAGGGATCGACTTGTGTCCTTGGCAGTGAAAGCACAGAGTCCTAACCACTGGACAACCAGGGAATTCCCGAGGATATTTTATTTTGTAACTCTTAAGATATTATAATCTTAGATTTACATCTATATATAATGTGTATACATAAATTATGTTTTATGTTTGTCAATATAACATATTCTATAAATAGATATTTATACTATCTACATTGTATATTAATATATTTCTCTATATTTGTATTATAAGAATACTCTAGATGATGCAATCGTGATCTTGCCTATTCTTCACAACATGATAGGGAAGAAAGAATGTGAGCTTTGGGAATTCCCTGGCGGTCCAGTGGTTAGGACTCAATGCTTTCACTGCCCTGGCCCAGGTTCAATCTCTGGTCAGGGGAACTAAGATCCAGTGCAGCATGGCCGAAAAAAACAAAGAATGTGGGCTTTGATATGTACACCCACGTTTGAAACCCAGCTTTATTACTTACTAGTTGTGTGACCTTAAGCAAGTTATTCAGCCTCTCTGAGCTTAATTTTCCTTATCCGTAGAATGGTGATTCTAATGCCTGACTTAAAGGGTTACTGTGAGAACTGAGTGAAACACATGCATAATATATATAGACCTAAATATAATGCCTGGTGCATAGTAGATGGTCAAAAAAAGTTTGTTCCTTGTCTCCTCATGATATAAAAGTAATTGATTTAATCAAGAAATCTCTTTGTACTTTTAGGGGAAAAGCAAACTGAGTAAATCATGCCCAGGTGATTATGTTACAAGTAAAACAACAGGAAATGTAGCAGCTTTCTTGTAGCAGGACTCTATCTTGAAAACGTTGCTATCAAGAAAAAAACACATTAGTTATGACAGAAAAAAAAGAAGTTTTACTTTAAGCTAGAAAATGTTAGAATGCTACATGTGGGGGAAATATAAATATTAAGAGTATACTTTTAACTCCTGGAAGTAAATATACAAAGCAATGTAAAATACTGTATAAAACTGCCTTTGCCTTACCACTAGGTGGCAGATATGACGATTAACTACATTTGTTTATTTCATAAAGGGTTAGGTGACCCTGTCTTAAAATTAAGTTGATGTTCCTCAAATATGTGTATTTATGTTATTTTTCTGTGTTATATAATTAAACATATAGTTCAAAATTGATTAATTTTGCTTTCGTTTTTCAGTGCTAATGAAGGCACGGGACATTTTAAGGTATTTTACTTTTATTTTTCATTTACTTTACAAGAGGACCCTGTAGCACACAAATTTAAGATTAGCAATCATATGGAGACTGTCTTCAATTAAAGTCTATAAAATTTGTTCTATAAATAAAACTTGTTAAAATATGAAGTACATTCAGTAATTCTCTTATAATAGGTTTATGAGAAAAGAGTTATTAAGTAGGGATTTGTTATTAATTCAGAACAGTGGTCTAAGGAAAAATAAGTGAGTAATTTTTAAAACTGAAACCAAATGCTGTGTTAATTCGGTGATTAAAAAAATGTTTCAAAGCATTTTTTGCATATTTGGCATTTAGAATTAAATATGAGCTTAAAATTTCATTTGCATGTAACATCTTTGGTTGAAGTTAGCCTGCCCCAACTTGTTACTTCAATCATTTACTGAAACTTTAAAGGTAAGAATGAACTCTTTTGTAACATACTCAAGTTCAGAGTTGTCTTAAAGGCTTCAGTATCACAGGTGCCATTGTACACAGTGTTGCTCCTATAGTATGAGTCATTCAGGAAAAGGTGACTTTTTTAAAAGGGGTAAATCAGGCCTATAGTTACTTGGGATTATAAATATATAAGGAAATAGTTGACTTTGATCTGCTTAGATTTTCAGTGACTTTGTCAAAGTCTATACTAAAATATGGGTGGGGCTTCCCTGGTGACGCAGTGGTTAAGAATCTGCCTGCCAGTGCAGGGGACATGGGTTCGAGCCCTGGTCTGGGAAGATCCCACATGCCATGGAGCAACTAAGCCCATGTGCCACAACTACTGAGCCTGCATTCTAGAGCCCGTGAGCCACAACTACTGAAGCCCACGCGCCTAGAGCCCGTGCTCCGCAACAAGAGAAGCCACCACAATGAGAAGCCCGCACACCACAACCAAGAGTAGCCCCCTCTGGCCACAACTAGAGAAAGCCCGTGCACAGCAATGAAGACCCAGTGCAGCCAAAAAAATAAATACATATATAAGTTCAAAAAAATAAATAAATGAAAATACATTTTGAAAAAACCCCTAATAAAAAATAAAATAAAATAAAATATGGGTGAATTATACCTGGTTGGGCATAGTGTTTTGTTTTGTGACTATAATGGCTTAGGAGGCATAGGAATTGAATTGAATCATAGGAATAAATGAGTACTTTTCTAGATGAAGTATATTATAGGTTTTTCCCAGAGATCATTGTGATGGAGGGAATGCAGTGTTATGTTTGGTAACTTTTTACCTCTTCTAAGTTGTAAAATACCAAACTTATGGTGATTAACTTTAGGAAGTCCTTTCATAGTGTGCTGCTGGGTGGGAAAGTAGCATATCAGTTTCTATATGGGACAAGTGTAGAGTCATATGCTCCTAGAGTTCACTGAAGACACCTGTCCAGTGACCTGTAGTAGCCAGAGGAGCCAACAGAGTATAAAAATCTTGTGAAGAAAGAACTAAAAATTAAATTAAAATATTAGCCTATTGCTTCCACGAAAGCACATATGCGCTTAGAATATTTATGTAGTTCTGATCCTCATACATCAAAAAAATATGACACTACCACCTATGAAGTGTTCTTGCCAAAAGAAATGTGAAGCTGATCATACCCCTAGATTACTAATTTACAGGAAATCCAGGGGACACAGGAACTTATTAAATTACTCTGTAAGAATATATAATAAGCCAAATCTAGACAGTGGAAAACTGCAGGACAAACAGTTCTGTTTCTTCAGCATATAAAAGAGAAAGACGTAAAGAGGGAACATGTAGATAGAACATACTGATTAAAAGAGACTCAAGGGGGCTTCCCTGGTGGCGCAGTGGTTGAGAGTCCGCCTGCCAATGCAGGGGACACGGGTTCGTGCCCTGGTCCAGGAAGATCCCACATGCCGCGGAGTGGCTGGGCCCGTGAGCCATGGCCGCTGAGCCTGCGCATCCAGAGCCTGTGCTCCTGTGCTTCGCAATGGGAGAGGCCACAACAGTGAGAGGCCCACGTACCAAAAAAAAAAAATAGAGACTCAAGGGACATCAGTGTATGGCGTTTATTTGGATTGGATTTAAAAATAAACTAAAAAATTTATGAGATGATAGCCCCAAATTGTAAGTAACCCACATATCCATCAACTGATGAATGGGTACACCAAATATGATATATCCATACAATGGAATTGTATTTGGCAAAAAAAAAAAGGAATGAAATATTGATACATGCTACAACCTGGATGAACCTTGAAGACATGTTAAGTGAAAGAATCCAGGCACCCAAAGACCATGTTATATGATGCCATTTATATGAAATGTCCAATATAGGCAAAAGCATAGAGAAAGGAAGTAGATTAGTGGTTGCCAGAGGCTTGGGGGAGAGGGGAAATTGGGAGTGATTACTAATTGGTAAGGGTTTCTTTTTGGGTGATGAAAATGTTCTGAAATTAGATAATGGTGATAGTTGCACAACTTTATAGATGTACTAAAAACCATTGAATTGTATACTTTAAAATGGTGAATTTAATGATATGTGAATTATATTTCAATAAAGCTGTTAAATTTTAAAAAATAAGCCAAGATCCAATAGAAACTTCGAATAGAAGGATTATTTGTAGTATATTTAGTGTATACATTTGAGAGTACAAAAATATATCTGATAAAAATAATATATGCATAAATTAGAATTTTAGCTGGAGTCCACCACTGGTTATTACATTTTGTGTGTGAAATCTTTGTTTTATTTTTATTCTCTCTGTAATAACAACCCTAAAAATAATAAAATCATTTTCTACTAGGTAAGAAAATTGAGATGGTGAAATTTGTACATTTACTGTCTATTTTCTGATATCAAGGAATTTTAAAGTATGATAGTGGTATTATGTTTTTAAAAAGAGTTCTTATTTTTTAGAGATACATACTGAAGTATTTACAAATGAAATGATGTGTCTGGGGTTTGCTTCAAAACAAAACTGGGGAATGGGGGCCAGTAAGCAGTTGGGGTAGGAAATGGGTGGGGTATATTTAAAACAAGATTGGCTTTGAGTTGATAAAGCTAGGTTTATAGAAGTTTATTATACTGTTCTTATAGTTTTGAGGCATTAAGTTTTCAGTGTTAACTAATGACACTGATGTTAATTTGCAGGCTTATGTCTATAAGGTAATTAATATATTGTTTTAGAAACAAATGATTGTATTTCTGCATATTTTGACTATTTTTGTTGTGCTAAAACAGTCATTTTTTTTTTTTTTTTTTTTTTTTGAAACTTCTAAACTGTCTTCTAAAGCAGCTGTACCATTTTGCCTTCTCACTGGCAATGAATGAGAGTCCCTATTGCTTTGCATCCTTGCCCGCAACTGGTATTGTCAGTTCTTTTTTTTTATTTCTGTGTGTGTGTGTTTTGTGTGTTTTTGCGGTATGCGGGCCTCTCACTGCCGCGGCCTCTCCCGCTGTGGAGCACAGGCTCCGGAGGCGCAGGCTCAGCGGCCATGGCTCACAGGCCCAGCTGCTCCGCAGCATGTGGGATCTTCCCAGACCAGGGCACGAACCCGTGTCTCCTGCATCGGCAGGCGGATTCTCAACCACTGCGCCACCAGGGAAGCCCCTAAAACAGTCATTTTTTAATATTTTCTTAGCTAACACATTGGCAATCTTAACATTTTTCTTTTAATTCTGTATTTATAAGGGAGTTCTAGCTTTTGATATTATAGCTCAGTGTTCTCTACTACTTAAAAAGCTGTTTTTATACCTTGTCTTTTATTTATTGTTCAAATAAATATGTCTGACTAGGATGATGCCTAGTTAAACTATTCACCATGTACACTTATGGCATGAAAATCATAAAGTCTGTTTGCTACATTTAATTTAAAAGTGTTTCACCAAGCAGTAATATAGTTCAGAAAAATTTTTCTTTAACTTTTAATTATGAAAATGTTTAAGTACACTGAAGAGTAGACAGAATAGAACCTCCATGCATCCGTCACACAGCTTTGCCAATTAACTAATGACCAATTTAATTTCTTTTATACCTCCGTCCACTTCCCTCCTTTGTTTTTTGGCCTTGCCACACGGCTTGTGGGATCTCACTTCCCCACCAGGGACTGAACCCGGGCCACAGCAGTGAAAGCACCAAATCATAACTACTAGGCCACCAGGGAATTCCCACACTTCCCTTCTTTCTTTCTTTCTTTTTTTTTTAAATTTATTTTTATTTATTTATTTTTGGCTGTAGTGGGTCTTCTTTGCTGCATGTGGGCTTTCTCTCTATTTGTGGCGAGCGGGGGCTACTCTTCGTTGCGGTGCACATGCTTCTCATTGCGTTTGCTTCTCTTGTTGCAGAGCATGGGCTCTAGGTGCATGGACTTCAGTAGTTGTGGCTCACAGGCTCTAGAGTGCAGGCTCAGTAGTTGTGGTGCATGGGCTTATTTGCTTCCTGGCATGTGGGACCTTCCCAGACCAGGGGTCGAACCCATGTCCCCTGCATTGGCAGGCAGATTCTTTTCTTTCTTTCTTTTTTCTATTTATTTGTTTATTTATTTATTTATTGGCTGCGTTGGGTCTTTGTTGCTGTCCACAGGCTTTCTCTGGTTGCGGCGAGTGGGGACTTCTTGCGTTGCATGGGCTTCTCATTGCAGTGGCTTCTCTTGTTGTGGAGCACGGGCTCTAGGGGTGCGGGCTTCCGTAGTTGTGGCTCGCAGGCTCAGCAGTTGTGGCACGCGAGCTCTAGAGCGCAGGCTCAGTAGTTGTGGTGCACAGGCTTAGTTACTCTGTGGCATGTGAGATCTTCCTGGACCAGGGCTCGGACCTGTGTCCCCTGCATTGGCAGGCGGATTCTTAACCACTGTGCCACCAGGGAAGTCTCTTCTTTCTAATATTATTCTGAAAGAAGTCCCTGGCATTTTGCCATTTCATCTGTAAAGTGTTTCAGTACTCTTAAAAGATGAGTCTCTTTTTTTAATGACCAGTAGCATACCAAAAAAAAAGTTACAAAATGTCAGTGTTGAGAAAGATAAAAATAAAGTGACAGACCTATTCTAGATTAAAGGAGATTACAGAAACATAACAACAAAATGCAGTGTGTAATCCTTCATTAGATTCTGGATTGAAATAAGAACAACTTGTAAAGGACATTATTAGGACAACTGGAGAAATCTGAATTTGGACCCATTTAGATAATTGCATTGTATTAATGTTATAAATTTCCTGATAATTATATTGTAGTTATAGAGGAGAGCCCCTTTATTCTGAGATGATAACTGCTGGTATATTTAGGGGTTAAATATCTCAATGTCTGCAAGTAACTTAAATAATAAATGTACACATATATACACACATTACATACATTGGAAGAGATAAAACAAATATAGCAATATGTTAATCATTTGTAAAGTAGGTGAAGGCTATCTGGATCTTTTTTTTTAAAATTTTTATTTATTTATTTATTTATGGCTGTGTTGGGTCATCATTGCTGCGTGCGGGCTTTCTCTAGTTTTGGGGAGCAGGGGCTACTCTTCATTGCGGTGCTTCTCACGGCGGTGGCTTCTCTTGTGGATCACGGGCTCTAGGCGGGCGGGCTTCAGTAGTTGTGGCACGTGGGCTCAGTAGCTGTGGCCCGCGGGCTCTAGAGCGCAGGCTCAGTAGTTGTGGCACACGGGCTTAGTTGCTCCGTGGCATATGGGGTCTTCCCAGACCAGGGCTCGAACCCGTGTCCCCTGCGTTGGCAGGAGGATTCTTAACCACTGTGCCATCAGGGAAGCCCTGGATCTTCAATTACTAGTGTAACTTCTTTGTAAGTTTGTGATTTTTCAAAAGGTTGAAGGGTGGCGAATAAAAAGAAAATAAGTTTCTTACCAAATATCTAGTCAGTGTACAAGTTTTTATCTCAATTGTAGTAGGTGTTTTGTTTTTTTTTTTCAACATTGTAAATCAGGGTCCAAATAATGTTCACACATTGTGATTAGTTGATAGGGTTTTTTTTTTGGTTTGGTTTGGATTTTTTTTGCGGTATGCGGGCCTTTTCACGTATGTGTGGCCTCTCCCGTTGTGGAGCACAGGCTCCGGATGCGCAGGCTCAGCGGCCATGGCTCACGGGCCCAGCCGCTCCGCGGCATGTGGGATCCTCCCGGACCAGGGCACAATCCCGTGGTCCTGCATCGGCAGGCAGACTCTCAACCACTGCACCACCAGGGAAGCCCGGTTGATAGGTTTTTAAATCTGTAAGTTTTCTGTTTCTTTTTTCTTGCAATTCATTGTTGACAAAGCTGGGTCATTTGTGCTATAGTTTCCTACAGATTGGGTTTTGATGTTGCATCTCTGTGCTGTGATTTAACATGTTCTCCTGTCCTCTGTCTTTCCCATAAACTAGTAGTTAAGTCTGAGTGTTAATTAGACAGGTTTGATTTGAGGGGACCAAGAATACTTCATAGGTGATGGTGTTTTTGTCCATCTGGAGGCACATTAATGTCTGGTTGTTTGTGTCTTTGTGTTAGCAACAATTGGTACTCAATGTCTAAGCCCATTAGCTTAATAGGGTTTGGAAAATGGTGCTGTCATTCCTCCTCCTTTTATTAAAATACTTCAATAATGAGGAACTTCTATTTGATTAGCCAGTGGTACCATTCATATAGGAAAGAAAGAATAAATGCTGATTCTTTCCCTTGACTTACAAGGTTCAAAATAACGAGTTGGTTCATTAGCATGCTCCAGTCATAATCAATTAGGTATTTTTGTTTTTGTTTTTATTTTTTTTTTTGCGGTACGCGGGCCTCTCACTGCTGTAGCCCCTCCCGTCGCAGAGCACAGGCTCCGGACACGCAGGCTCAGTGGCCATGGCCCACGGGCCCAGCCGCTCCGCAGCATGCGGGATCCTTCCGGACCAGGGCACGAACCCGTGTCCCCTGCATCGGCAGGCGGACTCCCAACCACTGCGCCACCAGGGAAGCCCTTGTTTTTACTTTAATATGAACTCATGCATTTAAATATATTTGTGGTTGAAACCCATTTTTATTATTATCTTTATTGATGTTCAAATTGTCTTATCATAGATAATCATGGTCTGTAATAGCTTCCTTGCTATCTGATATGACAAGATGTTCCATGCTCAACTCGTACATCTCTTGCCCCAGACACAGAATCTGTCATTTCTTCAAGGTGTCTTTTGTTGGTATTTCAAATTCACCATCTGGTTGCTAGGGATTTACCTTGCGACTGGGTTGGTAACTATTTTTAGTTGACAGAGGTAGGAATTTTTTCAAGGTAAAATGAGTTGATACCATCTTTTTAAAAGATATTGGGTTGGCCAAAAAGTTCACTTGGAAAAACACGACCAAACTTTTTGGCCGACCCAATATTTTTAGTGGTATGCATTTTCTATAGTCATAAAATAACTGAATGTCTTTTAAATCTCCCTATAGATTCTACCTTATTGTTTCAACTTTCTTCTCAAATTGACCTTTTGTGTTATAGATGGTGGGGAAGATTGCTGTGCTTAATTTCAAAGAAGTAAAATTCTTCTGTGGAATTTTTCTTTCCTGTTTATATGCAGATGGTGGCTATTAGA
>NW_006798383.1:3542413-3546888 GCF_000442215.2 Lipotes vexillifer | reverse complement strand
GCAGGAATAAAAAATGAGTTGACCATTTAGGTGAGAACCTGCTTTGTAGCTTAAGAAAAAAAAAAGGCAAAAAACAAAAAAAGCAAATTGTTAAAAAAGCTGGATCTGAATTATATCGGAAAAAAATTCTGTTAACTTGTGAGCCTGGGGTATGAAGACTAAGGTTAACCACGTTAGAACCCAACTTTGAAAGCCAAGGCCAATGTTTTTCTTTCAGATACTGGCAGATCTCATAATTCTGTTCTGGGTGGTCTAAAAAGTACAGTATTGATAACTTTAGCTAAGTTGGATTAATCTTAATAAACACTTGGGGGTGAAGTGCTCACCAAGAACTAGAAATGATGAATATTGAATTGTCCTCTGTTGGTATACCTGAAGCCTACTATTGAGATGGTAAGCCCCAGAAATTGACCTTCAGAAATGCACTGGTTGCCAGGCAGGCATCTAGCTAGATTACCCAGAATAGCAGCTTCTCAAGGCACATGATGGGATTCTCATGCTAATCAGGCAGTGCCACCTACAATGCAGTACCTTCATCAAGACTTCACCTGGAGCACTGCTGTATCTGCTCCTTAGTGAGAAAGACTGCCTTAGATTTTCAAGATGATTCTTAAACCTGCATTAAAAGAACACGAACCTTTGCCATTTTTGGCTAGATTATATCAGTATCCGTGATGACAACTAGGTCCTCTAATTAGATTCCTTTACATGAAGAACAGAATAAATCAATACACTAGTAATAACTAAGTACTTACTATGTGCCAGGAATTATTAATAGTTATTTACATATATTAACACACTTTCCTTATGATAATTCTATGAGGTAGGTGCTATTAGTATCTCTGTGTTAACAATACAAATGGGGAAATGGAGACACAGAAGCGTTTAGCAACTTGTCCAAAGACTTGCAGCTAGAAAATGGCAGAACCAGGGTTTAAACCCAGGCAGTCTCTGGAATATCTGCACTTAACATGCTATCTGCTGCACTGTGGTAATAAGGGATAGATCTATTGTTAGGAAAGTTCTTAAGAAACCAAATTACAGATAAGAGAGCTGAGTGCTGTTACATGGAAGGAATGTGTGCCTAACCTGCCTGGGTCCTCTTGGTAGCAATTCTGGGCTCCCTCTCTGCTAGTGCTAGAAAAACGTCGTTCACGTTTTCCTAAAAGGTACCCTTTTAGTTCTTATTACCCCAGCTTTTCATTTTTATTAATAGTAGTATCCTTAAAATTGCTTCAGAGAGAGAGTGGCTAGGTAAGCATTAGTTTCTACTTTAAAAGCCTATGGTCTCTCTACCTATCACCTTAGACCGTTGGATCAGATTCCAGCCATATACATCTAGATGTTAATCTTCTCACTGCTGTAGCCTCTCCCGTTGCGGAGCACAGGCTCTGGATGCGCAGGCTCAGCAGCCATGGCTCACAGGCCCAGCCGCTCCGCGGCATGTGGGATCTTCCTGGGCCGGGGCATGAACCTGTGTCCCCTGCATCGACAGGCGGACTCTCAATCATTGCACCACCAGGGAAGCCCCGTTAATCTTTTTATTTTCCACTTTTCAAAGAAAATTTCAAACTCATACAAAGGTAGACAGAATAGTAAAATGAATGCCCATGTATGCATCAGTTAACTTCAGTAATTATAAAATCATGGCCAATCTCAATTCACCTATACCTTTAACACTTCTCTTATATAATCTTGAAGCAAATCCCGAACTATCATTTTATCAGTAAATAATTGTTTCTAAAAGATAAGGACATTTTATAAAAACATAATAATGATACTATAATTTTTATTTATTTATTTATTTTTATAACTTGTATCTGAATGTGTAAAGCAGCTTTTAAAATATTTATTTATTATTTACTTTGGCTGCGCTGGGTCTTAGTTGCAGCATGTGGGATCTTCGTTGTGGCAGGCAGGATCTTTTTTTTTTTTTTTAATATTTATTTATTTATTTGGTTGCACCGGGTCTTAGTTGCAGTACGTGGGCTCCTTAGTTGTGGTGTGAGAACTCTTAATTGCAGCATGCATATGGGATCCAGTTCCCTGACCAGGGACTGAACCTGGGCCCCCTGCATTGAGAACATGGAGTCTTATCCACGGTGCCACCAGGGAAGTCCCACATGGGATCTTTAGTTGCAGCATGCAAACTCTTAGTAGCGGAATGCATGTGGGATCTAGTTCTCCGACCAGGGATTGAACCCAGGCCCCCTGCATTGGGAGTGCAGAGTCTTACCCACTGGACCACCAGGGTAGTCCCAATATTATCATTTTTAAAATTTACAGTAATTCCTTAAATATCCACATGCTATTTAAATTTCCTAGATTGTCTTATGAAAATTGTTTTAAAGATTTTTAAAAATCACGATCCAAATAAGATCCATATATTATAATTGGTTGATATATCTCTTATTTATAGGCCTTGTATCTTTTTTGGTCTAGCGGTTCCTCCTCAGCCTTGGTTGGTTTTTCTTTTTCCCTGAAGTTTTTTTGTTGAAGAAACCAGGTTGTTTTAGACATTGAATCTTCGGTATTTGCTGTCAATAAATTTTACTCTAAGTTTTGTTCTTGATGAGGTAGTAAAACAAATCAGTAAGCCTTTCTATTAAAAAAAATTGTTGACATACTTTTTGGAGAGGTGAAGCTAAGCAGAAATTCTTTTTTTTCTTGTTTGATAGATAAATTAACTCAAATTTCATAGTAATTTTTCTTTCATAAATCTATTGAATTATCTTTGCTATAAAATGTGCTTTAAGGTTTATACATTTTATGTATAGTTAATCTGAAATTGGTTTGTTTGTTTACTTTTGTAGCCATTGGAAAAGAAGTTTGTCCGAGTTTCAGGAGAAGCAACTATTGGACATGTAGAAAAATTCCTCAGAAGAAAAATGGGTCTTGATCCAGCTTGTCAGGTAGAGTATATGTGTGTAAAAAGACAGGAAGTTGTGAGATTACCTGTAACATATTGAAGAAAGAACCGTCTCTAGGATTTCATGCAGTGGCTTTTGTTTTATGACATTGTAGATATTGTAAACGTTAATTGAATATTGGTACACAGTGATCCCCACCCCTAAATTTAATCACACTTGACTTGCTGCCATTGGTGATCATCTATGGATGTCAGAAAAGCTGAGGGTGTGAGAACGATTAAAGAGCATCTAGAGCTTCAGCTCCAGCTCTTTTCTTTTTGCTAGTAGAGCAAAAGTTTACTTTTCCATCCATTCACTTCTCTTCAGAGGACATCCTTGCATTTATCAGTGTTTAGCTCAAGACACCTAGAAAAGTGAAACAGCTGTCTAATATAGACTCTGTTAGTTTCCTAAGGATTGAAAAAGATCTCTCATTCTAGCTATATAATACTTTCTTGTTGTAAGATGGAAATCTCAAACCTCATGTATTGTTGAATATAAAGTGTAAGTAAACTCATAGTTTAATAATGTGGGCCAGTGAAAATGCACATTTTTATAGCTCTGCTTTTTCATTAGTCAAATTTAAAAGGGGTTTTTGTTATTCTCCATCATGTGTAAAATTTTATAGAATAATTTTTATCTAAAATGTCTATTTGCTGTAGATCTGAAATTTTGCTAATGTTTTTAGTATCAATATCTGCCGGTATTAAATATATATTAAATTCAATTAAATGTGATTTCTCTTACTGACTTTGACATAATGCTAGCTGTATCTCATGGCAACTGAAAATTGGAAATGACTTATCTATCACCTTGTAGCCAAAGCATACTTGAGGTTATTCTTAGCCTTCTGGTTAGAAATAGATAGCTGTTTAGGGACTCCTGAACAAAGAATTGTGAGTAATCCCATAATAGTCTATTATTTCTAAAAGCAGAAATCAGAAAACTTGCACCTGATTATATAGAATAAGAAGTGGCACCCAAGAGGGCTTTCTTTAGGATATAGATTACTTCCTCTGTGGCTAGATATTCATCAGAGCCGTTTATAAGTTTCACACTGGTGTTTTAAGAAATTTGGTTGCCAAAGCTCTAAATTGGTTTTATTGTGTAAAAATGTGGGTTTATTTTTTCCTCATATCACAGAATTCAAGGCTTTTAACATTTTGAAATAAAATGATGTAAAATTTGTTTCAGTCTTTAATTTTGTCTCTCAGCTCTTTGCTCTTTAGGTAAATTTTTTTTTTCTAATTCAGGTACTATATAGCTGGTAACATCCATAAATTACTATTTCACCAAAATGTTAAAATAGTGGAACAGAGAATTATCAAATATGCAGACCCATTTGTGACGAAAATTGTTTAAGCCTTCTAAATCCAAGAGAGTAAACAAGAGTTACTTCTAATATGAACAGAACATTGAGCTAGTTAAACATTAAACAAAATAAAATTCGTGGTCAACCCAGTCCCTTGAGCCTTCTGTGCTGACCTTCCTTAAAACCATTTAGTCCCTAATAGAAAATGTATTCTTTGTTTACAGATATGTGACCTTTATAAATGGTTATTTACT
>NW_006798383.1:3510129-3542403 GCF_000442215.2 Lipotes vexillifer | reverse complement strand
AGGAATGAATGACTACTAGGGGACTGTTAAATGATAAAATACCTTTAAAAGTATTATTTATTTGTGGCAGATTAAAATAAAGAAGGAAGACAGTTCTGAAAGATAAAAAAAATGTAGACATGTGTTCTTAAGAGATTTAAGTTAATTCAAATGAGAAATCAATAATTATCTAAGTAGATTTCTTTCACATAAGAGAGCCCAGTGCCTCTGGATCACCATGGTTGATTTAATGGTGTTTTGCATTTATTGCTGTCTTATTGTATCTTGTTTTTTAATAACTCTTGTGTTCCTTTGTACATTATTTGACCTTCAGACCTTATTTTGCTTTTTTGAAATGATTACCACATTGATCACTACATATTCTCTATATAAAAGATGTGGTAGTAGATTTTGTTGTTAATCCTACCATAATTAATTCCATCTTAAAAGATAGGTTTTTTTTAAAAATAAATTTATTTATTTGGCTGAGTTGGGTCTTCGTTGCTGCGCAGGCTTTCTCTAGTTGAGGCGAGCAGGGGCTGCTCTTTGTTTTTTTTGTTTGTTTGTTTGTTTTTTGCGGTACGTGGGCCTCTCACTGTTGTGGCCTCTCCCGTTGCGGAGCACAGGCTCCAGACGCGCAGACTCAGCGGCCATGGCTCACGGGCCCAACCGCTCCGCGGCATGTGGGATCTTCCCGGACCGGGGCACGAACCCGTATCCCCTGCATCGGCAGGCACTGCGCCATCAGGGAAGCCCATGGGGCTGCTCTTTGTTGCAGTGCGCTGGCTTTCTCATTGTGGTGGCTTCTCATTGCAGAGCACAGGCTCTAGGCGTGCGGGCCTCAGTAGTTGAGGCTTACGGGCTCTAGGGCGCAGGCTCAGTAGTTGGGGCGCACGAGCTTGGTTGCTCCGTGGCTTGTGGGATCTTCCCGGAGCACGACTTGAACCCGTGTCTCCTGCATTGGCAGGCAGATTCTTAACCGCTGCACCACCAGTGAAGCCCAGGTTCCTTTTTTCATTATTTATTTAGTATATGACCTTAACCCTATCATTGAATTATTTCCAAATCATTTTTCAGAGACTCTAACATGTCATATGGTGTATCCCTACCATTCATTTACTATCTGTTGGTACTAAATTGAGCATCTATGTGCTTGGCCTCCAGTACAAAGATGAGACGGAAAATGCCACCAGGTGACTCCGTGTTGTGTGGGAAAGATATAAAAGTAAACAATGAATGACAATAGGATATGATGAGTGCCACAAGAGCACAGAGTGAATGATTTAACTCTGGAGAGGTCAAAGAAAGGATTTGAAGAATGGATTTTTTTTTGCCAGACAGACAAAGAAAAAAGAACTTTCTATCAAAGAAAAGTATGTATGAACAAAGAGGAATGGGTGTGGCACTGGCTCAATCAGTGAAAAATCCTGTCCTGAAAGCTTTAGTGTGATCTTGCTTTTAAAAAGATAAGGGTTTTTCTTCCCTTAAGACTATCTTCACATTACCATTTCTGCTCTGAGATTCAGAAATATCGTAGTTATTCTTCCTAACTAAGACTTAATACTCCAAAGGGTAGAAAGATTAAGCAGAAAAGAGTTAACAAAGCAGACCTGAGGCTGCTGCCTTTAGGAGGGCTGGCTTACAAGGTTGGCCCTTGCCTAGCATCTAGGAAGTTGGATTATAAAAAGTTCCCTGTGCTAATATGAAAAGTTACCTAACTATTAAGGGTGTTTCCCTGTACCTAGACTGTACAAACAATGGGTCTATGATGAATACCTGCTTTGCTTCTGGGAGTCTGGAATTTGGTAGTTGCTAGGCAGAGAATGCCAACATGACCATCCCTCAATAAAAACCCTAAACTCTGAGCCTCAAATGGGCTTCCCTGGGCAGAAACACTGCACAAATTGACTGCATTTCCACTGCTAGAGAAAAGAGTGTGTGGGTGTTATCTCCTCTTGGACTGGGAGGGAAGAGCATAGGAAGCCTGTGCGTGGATTTCTCCAGACTCTACCTACATCTTTTTACCTTACTGATGATCTGACTGTGTATCCTTGCTGTGTTGCTGTAATTACTCATAGCTGTGATCATGCTGAGTCCTGTGAGTCCTTCTAGCAAATTATCAAATATGTGGGTCATGTTTGTGGCACCCTCAGAGATGTGATTCTGTTTGAATGAACTAATTTATGAAGAATTTACAGTCAAGTAACTTAAAAATCAGCGTGTAAAATGAGAAGTAGTTAAATGTTTATCAGGAGGATAGAGATACAGTTTATGATATATTCATAAAATGGAACACTATGCAGCTATTAAACACAGAGAGCTAACTGTGCATTCCAAGAGATTCCGTAGTATATTAAGTTTTTGTTGTTTGTGTCTGTGTGTGTTTTAAAAATATGTAGAACAAAATATGTGACATGATCCCATTTCTAGAAAAACAAAACCACAATCCCCACATGCACACATTGCATCTAGGAGCATATGCATCAAACTGTTAGTAAATGGCTAACCTCTGGGGGGTAAGATTAAGTTGAAAAGAAAATTGTAGTAACCAAATCATAAATGTATACCATGTGGTGAAGCCCACTAAGAATGGTGATCTCTGGATAGTCGGATACTTAATAAAAACATAATGTTAGTTTCCAAGTTCTTTCATTTTTCATGGACCTAAGTTCTGTGCACAAGATCTGCTATTATTGCTTTCAAGTCCTTTTGCAGGCAAGTATTGCTTTGCCAACTTTAAAACTGGTAAGCATAAAACAAAAGTTGTTACTAATCGGAGATTATTCATTGTGAGATACCACAGGGCTTGACTAACTGACCTATGGACCAAATCTAACCTGCCATCTTTTTATGAATTATGTTGTATTGGAACAGCCATACTATGGCTGCTTTCATGCTACAGTGACAGAATTGAGCACATGTGACAGTGATCCTGAGTCCCACAAGCCTAAAATGTTTATTATCTAGCTCTTTGTAGAAAGTTTGCCAACCCCTGACATGCACTTATCTTTGGAGAAAGATAGACCTGGGGACAGACCTGGGTTCCGATCTGAACTTTGCTACTTACTAGTTTTGTGACCTTAGGAAAGTTTAATGTCTTTACTTCTTAGCGTCCTATCTGTAAAATGGGAATTACAATACCTAGCTCATGGGAATGTGAAAATGAGATGAGGTAACATATGTCAAATATATAGTGTAACAAATGCTGTGCATAGAGGCTGCTCAGTTAAATGCAACTGCTTTTACTATTCTTACCCAACCATGCTGAAGGTTTTAGGGAAACTAACATGTTGGCAGTGCATAGGATTTTTAGAGTAAACGGAATTTGAAGGTCGGAAATCTGGTTAGGAGACGGTTTCAGTGGTTTAAGCCTAAGAGCAGCAGTTGAAAGAATGATATGAACTTAAAAGGCATGGTGAAGAAGGAAGCAACAGGACTTGGTAACTGCATGTGAGAAGAAAGGAAAAGGAGAAATAGGAGTTAGAGCTGATATTTTGGTTTGGAGCAAAGAGAAATCTCATGCTATAAGCTAAATAGGGACATTAGGAGGGGGAGCCTGTTAAGTGATATGTATTAAATAAGATGTTGAGGACCTGTTCCCATTTTAAGGCAACGGGAAAGGAGTACTCAGTGAAAGAGAATATAAGGATTTGCATTTCTGTTTCTAGCAAGTGCGTATACTGGAATCATATTACAATATAGTATATAACTGTACAACCATATCGTTCTTTCTAGAGCATTCTATATAAAAGTAGATTTATCTTAGAGCTTTGACCTTACTAAAAGGGCTGAAAAGACCTTGTTAAGATTGTTCCATCTGTAAAACAGTTCCCTTATTGTGTACTTTATGTCAGTAGTAGACTTTCCACCGTTGGAAAATGAGATATTCCTCATTAAGAAAATTATTCAAATAACTAAAGATTGCCTTTTTAAGCATTATGAGCCCTATTAATCATTGTGTCATGAAACTTTTTAAAATAATAGACTTTTCTCGGCCTTCTTGTGCTGAACATATCAAATATGATTTAACTTGTTCTCAGAGATTCAAGGAAATCATTTTGAATGTCTGTTGTAGTGTTGTTTGTCCTGCTATGTCCTTTAATGCTCCTTCCATTTTACTTTATTTGTAAAAAGTTTCTAAAATCTTTCTTGATAGTGTTTAATCAGTCTAAAATAGCAAAGTCTAGTCTAAAAATAATTATGTTGATCTTCCTCATTTTGTCATATGGTTTTCTGAAGCAGGAAAGCAAACTTATACTCTTATTTGCCTGTAGGTAGATATCATCTGTGGTGATCACTTGTTAGAGCGCTATCAAACTCTAAGGGAAATTCGACGTGCAATAGGTGATGCAGCAATGCAGGTAGGTCTTAGACTTTACCGTATTTATGCCTAATGGACAAGTTATTTAATGAAAGAAAAATGTTGCATGTTATCAGTAAAGTTTTAAGAAATATTCTATAATTTTCTTGAAATTATCTGGACTGTAAATAATAAAGCTAATGTTTATTGAATGCTTACTGTGTGTCAGGCATTCTTCTAAATGATTTGTATCGATTAGCTTTCTTATTCCCTCATAGTTTTATGAGGCAGATATTCTTTTTTCCCCAATTTTAAAGATAAGGAAACCAAGGTACAGAGAGGACATGTAACTTGCCCACAGTGAGTGAGTGAGTGAGTGAACCAGGGCTCAAACTGCAGGCAGTTTGATTCTAGAGGCCTTTTTTTCTTTTTTCTCTGTCCAGTATTGCAGTTGAGCTTTGAAGACTACTGGGCAAATGTATCTTCAAGGACATTTCTTTAAGAAAAATTTGTAGAGACTCATTAGGCTATAGAGATTTACATACCATTCCTTGCTCAATTGGTAAGAAGCCATGGTAACCGTTTTGATGTTTTAATTAGCCTATAATGTGAGTGGGAATATAATATGAAATCTGGTCAGGATACATGAAAAGCAAGATAAGACTTACAATTTTAATGAAGAGAAAGATCCAGTTACTCCTGGAACTTTACCCTCTAATTCTAAAATCCGTTGGTGGATCATATAGATGAGGAAACTGGTGTAGGGAGATTAAGTAACTTGCCCAAGGTCACTTGGCTAGTTAGTGGTAGAATCAAGGTTCACCTATTAAAAAATTTGAGCTTAAAGCTTAGAATCTTAACAAAAGGGTAGCTGAATACTTATTTGGGTGATTATTTGATTATTCTTACATGTTTTTAGAAATAGAGCACCATACCAATTGTCTACATTTTGGTAACAAATAATTCAAAAGATTCTTCATAAAATACAAAAGCAAAATTGTTTCTTGGCTAAGTAAAGCATACTTAGAGATATAAACAAAACATTTCTTAAAATTTTTATAAGGTCAAACTTCAGAAATCTTAGAAAATGATTGTCTTTTTTTAAAAAAATAAATTTATTTATTTATTTTTGGCTGCGTTGGGTCTTTGTTGCTGCACACGGGCTTTCTGTAGTTGCGGCGAGCGGGGGCTACTCTTCATTACCTTGCGCTGGCTTCTCTTGTTGCGGAGCATGGGCTCTAGGTGCTCAGGCTTCTGTAGTTGTGGCACGTGGGCTCAGTAGTTGTGGCTCATGGGCTCTAGAGCGCAGGCTCAGTAGTGGTGGCGCACGGGCTCAGTTGCTCCACAGCATGTGGGATCTTCCCGAACCAGGGCTCAAACCTGCGTCCCCTGCATTGGCAGGCGGATTCTTAACCACTGTGCCACCAGGGAAATCCTGATTGTCTTTTTAAAAGTTAAGCTTGATTAGAAATGTAAGAATCTAGGAGTAAAATTGAAAAGTCAGTGGAGTGGGTAGAAAATATGACTTCAATTCAAAAAGTATTTACGGAGCACTATTCTAGGCATGGGGAGATTCAGAGATGAGCAAGTCCCAGAACTTAAATAACCTGAAATATAATTAGTTAAAGTCCTCATTGATAACAATGTGTCATGTAATCTCAGGACCTCTTAGCTAAATGAATAACATATCTCTGCAGTGGGAAAGCTAGAAGGTAGCAAGTGAGGGAGAGAATGGTAGGAGCTGAGATCTGAGCAGTTGGAATAAAACCATGCAGGACTTTATAGGCTGTAGTATGAACTTTGGATTTTAATTGAGTGGAAACTACTGATTGGAGAGATTTGAGCCAAGGACAGAAGAGACATAAGCTGACTTACCTTTTAGAAGATTCACTCTGGTTGGATAGTTTAAGAAGACCATGAATGGAGATATCTAAATATAAAATATAAATAATATTTATATATTTCCATATATTTATATGGAATATAAACATAATAGACATAGATTTAAATTTGAATTATAAGGAATTATCTCATTTCATAAAATGCGATTTTATACATGTATTGAAGTTTTGAGATTTTGAAACAGCTTGTAATTGTGAAATATAGCTATATGCAAAAAAATTGACATTATGTAAAATGTAATTTTTATTCATGTAAAAATGTTAATAGGATCCTTCTGTGTGTGTTAGAATACAAATTCATTTACTTTGATTAGACTAGTTAGTCTAGAACAGGTCTGATGGTCCGTGGGCCAAACATGGTATGGGACTTATACTTTGTTTGCTTATTCTAATTTTTGAGTTTAAATTCCTTTAGCTAAGCATCTGCTCTCTGGTTTACCACTGGTCTCAACATACCCTATTAGACTACATACGTGATTCACATATTCATTTATGTTACTTTTCTGGCCTTTGTGGGCATTTGAATTGGTGAACCCCTTTCTAGAATTCTGGTGAGTTTTCACCGAACTTGCCAGTAACAGAAGCCAGATTGCAGTGAGTTGAATAGTGAATGAGAAATGAGGAAGTGGAGCCATGAAAAAGCTTAATAAAGAAGAAAGAGAGAGCGATAGCTAGCGAAGGGTTGGAAATGCAAGGCGTGCATGCCACCACTCCCTCTATATGTTGCTCAAAGTAGGCCCATTGCCCATGGCATACTTCCCCAGTGAGCCTTCCTTTTAAGCTAGTTTTCCAGTTCATAGTAGATTAGAAATAACACCTTAAAAAGCACACTTTTAAGCAGCCTTGGTGAGAGCACAAAGAATTAAGACCTGATATCAAGAGAGGAGACATAAAAAGACTCAGAAACAAGGTATCTGGAGTCATTTACTGTCAGGTTAAGTTTCCCACGGCCCGAGAGGACATCACTGTGTTACAGCACAGTGTAGTTACTGTTCATAATGATGACTCTGGATATCAAAGAAAGGGTAAATTGTATTGAACAGACTTCAAGGAGGAAGTAAAATGTATGATACATTAAATGGGTAAGAGTTCCAAAATTTTCTCACTTGTTTTAGTTGTAAGCTGCATTTATGTAGGAAATAAATGTTTTATTTTCTTATCAGATCCATGATACTTTATGATAATTGAGTCTTTTTTAGAGAAGTCCAGTGCTTGGGTGATATATTAAGTAATCTGTGCAGAATGAAATGTGTATCTTTTAGTTCTTTTTGAAGAACTGTTTTGCCATAAACAACCGTGACTAACTGTGGATACCTGGTAGTTTCAGAATTTTCTTCTGAGAGTCATTAGAAAGGCACATTAACAGGGAGTGTTTAGTAATGAAGTGAGTGAACAAGCAAGTTTATTTATCTTGGACCCTTTATTCTCTTTAAATCAAAGAATTTCACATTAGTGTCGGGTTATGAAAAATAAACTATCTTTTTTTTTTTTTGTGGTACGTGGGCCTCTCACTGTTGTGGCCTCTCCCATTGCGGAGCACAGGCTCCGGACACACAGGCTCAGCGGCCATGGCTCACAGGCCCAGCCGCTCAGCGGCATGCAGGACCTTCCCCGACCGGGGCACGAACCCGTGTCCCCTGCATCGGCAGGCGGACTCTCAACCGCTGCGCCACCAGGGAAGCCCCAGAATAAACTATCTTTGACTTGATCATTTACGTAACTGATTTTTAAATAACTGCAGAACACTTTTTTTCTTTTCAGGATGGTCTGCTGGTCCTTCATTATGGACTTGTGGTTTCTCCTTTGAAAATTACTTGAAGATTCTAAGGGTATTATGAGGAGGGAAACAAAATAAGGAGACTTATGCAGGATTGCATCTCACCAAAGATTTCCACGAAATGTGTAATTGCTATCACTTTGTGCTGTTTGAGACATAACTTATCTATTTTCAGCACCAAGAATCATAGGATTTATAATTACAACTTGGTATTATAGAATGCATCTGTTTTACTAGAGACTATATATAAAAAGCATCCACAGCTCAGGGGGAAATTTTTAAAGCAATGAATTTTTATGATTTCAAATACTTTGACATTGATTTTGTTTCCTAATCTTTGAGGTAAATCAGTTACTGTTTTTGTTTTTGTCTTCATTGAGCCATACCCCTTTCAAGTTCGTGGTTAGGATTCTGCTCTCTGAATGGCATCAGTTGGTCAGTCATCCTTTCGGAAAAGAAGTGTGCTTTTGAACTGAAGATTTAAAGCCAGTCTTTGTTAAATTACAGAATGTACCTCTTAGACAAAGACCAAAACTATGGGCCACTTTTGTATGTTGCCATCTTATTTAGAACTTGTAACTTTTTTTTTCAACCAGCAACACTACTAAAGAGATATTATTCACTTCTAAAAGGGATGGATTATAATTTTTCTGTGTGAAGAGACTGTCTCCTGTAGGGTTTATGGCCCGTACCATAAGCCTTCAGTGTAATAAAGACTCCTTTAACATACCTTACAACAAGGGGTGCCTCTTTGCAACAGTATTTTTATTTTTTGAATGTTAGTTTGATTAACATTCATTTTGAGTACGTAATGTGATTGTCAGTACCTTGTAATGGCACTGCTTTTGAAAGTAATTTAAAAATTGGAGTGAATTTGAGAAGTTTACAGAATACTTGTTCATTGTTTCCTCAGTAAGTCAGTTTAATGTTCATTTTCGCATTACTTTGTCACTGGGATAAAGAATACGGGTGTTTGAGAGCTCACTCACTTGCATGCAAATATTTCAGTTTTAAAGACTATTTTGCCTAAAATTATCATTGTGATGCTTTCTAAAAGAAATATTTTGTAGACCTTATTTCACTGCAAAATTTCCAAGTCTGCATAAAAACTATTACAATTGGAGAAAGATTGGCAATGTTTTATAAAGAATTTGTGAATTGTGTATAAATCTCTTCTAACATTTAATACAATTTTTTTAATAAAAATTTATTTTAACCTATTTTGAAATGTTTGTGTTTATTGTGGAATTTTAAAAAATAACCAAAACTCTTTAAGAGACGACATAGCCAGATCAAAGTTAAACTGTGCCATCAAAATAGATATTTTATAAACATCTTTACCTTCACTGGTTATACTAGATGCCTTTATTTGACAATGGACAGAATAGCAACTATGGAGCTCATTGCCTCTTAAATGTTTCTTGCACAAATTGCTTACTATTTTTATTCTTGTCCCATGTTAACATCTGTGTTGGGGATCCCCAAGACCACTCTCAGGTTTAATGGTTCACAAGAAGGACTCATGGGACCCAGAAAGCTATTATACTCTTGGTTATAGTTTATTACCGTGAAAGAATACAAATTAAAATCAGCAATGGGAAAAGATGTATAGGGTAGAGTCCAGGAGAAACCAGGCACGAGCTGCCATTTGTCCTCTCCCAGTGGAGATGCAGGGAGAGTGTTTAATTCTCCCAACAGTGATGTGTGACATGTGTGAAGTGTTGCCAACCAGGGGAGCTCACCTGAGCCCTAGAGTCCAGAGTTTTTATTGGAGTCAGTCACATAGGCATGCAGCATTGATACCGCAGCACCCTCCCAGTAGTCAAACTGATATGGCATGTCCCAGAGCCACAGGTGTACAAAAATAGGCATTCACCATAAATCACATTGTAGCATAAACTATCTGGTGCAGCCCACGGTCTCAGGCATACAAAGACAGGATATTCTGAGGGCTCAGAAGTTAAGATTTATAGTAACATGGGGAAACTTTTTTTAAGTAGAATATTAAATGTAATTATTTGATAAACATTTCTGCAATAAAGAAGTCAAAAGAATATCACTTGTATGGGCAACACTAAAGGGAGGTGGTCTACCTTCAAGGAACTTGCAGCCTGTGGGTTATACACATCTCTCAGAATTTTAAAGGGCAGATACTGGTAAATACTGTAAGAGTCACAAAGAGCTCCACACTTCCTTTTTTTCCTCCCTCCTGGACTTGACCTCCAAGAATCCCAAAGAATGAATTTATATCTGGTTATTTTTATTTGACTTGTTACTACCAGACAGTAAACTAAGTAAGAATGCTGATTGACTGGCTTAAAAATCTGTACTTCCAAAGCCAATGTGACCTTGGCTAACATCAACAGAAATACAGTTTTAGATCAAGGGAGTTGATACGTTTAATCTCCAATGCATCTTGTATCCAGTTCTGGGTAGCATACCTCAAGGATACTGACAGATGGGAAGGCAGTGGGATAGGGAACAGTCAGAGGGAGAGACTCAGAAACAAAAAAAGAGCAAGCATTGAGCAATTGCTTCTATGTTGGAGAAGCAAAAAACTTAGCGGTGAAAGGCAATACATGATAGCTGTCTTCAAATAACCAGAGGGTCAAAGACTTAGATGAGGGCAAAAGCACAAGCAAGAACAGACAAATGCCCTGTCTTGTTGCCTTGAGTTAGCCTTACTGCCATCACCAGCAGCATGCATTTACTTTAGTTAAGATCAAATTTTTTTCAAGAGGGATTTTTGCTAGGAACATAAGCAGAAACAACTAAATACCCAAATCTGCACAAGTGAGACTATATGAAGTGCAGACTCCAGAGCCTAACTTCAATGGCTAGAGAAAGATTTGTTTGGTTGGTACATCTTGCAGGTCCCTCTGTTTTTGTTTAAGCCCTCTCTGAGCAAAGATGCCCAGAGGGCTGGGCTGTGGTAATAGTAGTTCGGCAGAACGTGCGCTTGGCAGGTTTCTCAGTTCCTCCCTAAATGCCATCCCAATCTTTTCTCTCTGGTGTCATCATTTCCTCTGACCTTGGGCTTCACTGAGCTTCCCCTCTGCTTCCACTGCATTGCCCTTCCTTCCTGATTGAGTGAAATACATTCTTATCTAGTACCAAAGTCTACCCAAAGTATAATCTCAGTGATTCAATCCTAGATGAATATTCTTGTAGGATGACGGGGTCATAATTGCTTATTAGATATATGTGTGACTAATTAAAATTTTTTTCCCCTTTCAAGTTCTAATAGTTGCAACCTCTGGTGTATTTTGTTATCTTGGAAAGCCCTAGCAGTAGAGAAGATTCAAGCAGATGCTGGTTCTGAATGTTTATTTTTGCTGTCTTCAGCAGATCATGACCAAAGGGTAGGTCCTTATTTTTAACCTTTTTCAATATGTTGTTGTGTACATGAGTGTTATTTTTAGCCTCTCTTAAAAACTGGACAGATGAAATCTAAATTTTATTATCTATTGACATTAATAGTCCATTATAGTCCATAAATGAAATGCCATATCGATCTTCTGAAAGCTTGCCAAGTATTTACTTACATAAAATGGATATTATGGTTTGATCTTTACTGAATTTTGATTTCAGTTTGTTGGTGTCTATTGTTTTACAGAGGTTATAATTGTGATACTATTTTCATTTAAGTGAGAAAAGTTTTTTTCTTCTGTTTCTAAGAAAGTGTTCTCCCAAAAGAAAAGCTGGTTAAATAACATTTTATTTTTATTTATTTATTTTTTTCTTTTGCGGTACGCGGGCCTCTCACTGTTGTGGCCTCTCCCGCTGCGGAGCACAGGCTCCGGACGCACAGGCTCAGCGGCCACGGCTCACGGGCCCAGCCGCTCCACGGCACGCAGAATCCTCCCGGACCGGGGCACGAACCCGTGTCCTCTGCATCGGCAGGCGGACTCTCAACCACTGCGCCACCAGGAAGCCCTAAATAACATTTTAAATCAGAAGATGAAGAAGACAATGTTTGCCCGGAACAGATTTTACCACCCAAAAGACACAGAGGCAGTATTGCACACTGGTTAAGGACATGAATTGTGAAGCCAGACTCACAGCTTTGACTTCCAGCTTTGCTGTTTTCAAGCTGTGTGATCTTGAACATGTTATATAACTTCTCTGAGCTTTAGTTTTCCATATCTGTAAACTGGGACATGGTACCTAACTCAAAGACTTATGAGAATTAAGGCACTGAGAACAGTGGCTGGCATATAGTCTATTTTCAAATTCAAGTATGGTCCCTATATAGTCACTTCTTAGATTACTTTGCTGAGTTAGCTTCTAATGAATAAGTAGGTCCATTATTATTAAAAGATTGATGTTAAACCATCTTTTCCCTTTTTTCTTCCTTACATATTTTCTCTATTCATTTCCTTCTATTAATTACTGGGCGAGGGGTGGGGATACAGGCTCTGAAGTTGGACTTGAATTCTGCTTTCACCTTAATTCTAATCTTAACCTCTGCTGTTTCTACTTCACAGACTGGGTCAGTCCATGGACAATTTCAGTTGCCAGAAAGAAGTTCCTTTTGCTGAGCTTACATCTGGCTTAAGATAAAGATAAAAGATTGTCTAACCCTAAAGGACATCAAGAATTCTGTATGTCATGTATGAATCCTTATGCCAGGAAATCATGGGAGATGGAAGTTACCCCTTTCATTTATTCATACTTATGGCATAGCAGATAAATCTGAGTTAAATTTGTTTTAATAAGCCCTTCTAAGGAAAAATGCTTTTTTTGCCCTGTGTAATAATCAGCAATTAACTAGACCTGCTACTGATTGTATTCCAAAATTCCAGCCCTCATATTAATGATTTTGGTTACACTCTGCTGAGCATTCTCTAACCCCTAGGAGAACGTGATAAAACTGGAATGAAATGTCTCGGAACAGAGACCACTTGTCTCATCAGGGGAGAGAGTAGCCATGTGGTGATCTACAGTAATTAATCAATGAGGAAGGGAGCCTGGAGACCCTTCCAAGATCAATCTTCATTTTTCTTTGTAGCGTGAGCTTTCTCTATTTTGTTTTATTCAGAATCACTGAAGCGCTGTAGAAACATAATTCTTCAAATATCTGTGGTGTGACTCACTGTTTTATGACAATCCTGGTGTGTGTGGATGTGTGTGTATATTTCAAGGGATTGAAACAAAGAATTTATAAATTTTAGCTCGTCCCCACCCCCACCTAGTAAGCTTGTGAAATAGCATAAAACATGAGGACAACCAGGTCATCTTCTAGGAGATGGACAGAGGAGTAGAGAAGCCTTTTGATCTACATAGTAACCATTCCTTTCTCCCTTTAAGTGTATGTGTCAGGGGTTGGTAATGTAATAAAAACAGTCCTTTGTTTGGCTGGATTCACGAGCACTCACCCCATTTGCAAATGGCATAGCCATGTGAGATATTGGAAAATAGCAAAGGCATGGGTGACATCAATCTAACCTGTACATTAAATCTGAATATGCAGCAAAGCCAGTAATGTATTGTCTATAAAGCAAAATAAAATTTCACATAGGAGCTCTGGTTTAAGATCCTGCAAAGCTCCCCTCAGTTATTTCCATTTTAAATTAGTACCGTGCTTTCAGGTATGCCAGTTTATTTGGTTCTAAGAAACAAAATGTATTCTCATGATTTAGATGTTGCTTAAAAGCAACTTAGAGATTTCTGACGATATAATAATAAAAATAAAACTAGTTGGAAATCAGTGATCACTACTCATAAGCAAGCAACATTTCTATCTATTCTTTCTTTCGTTTACATCCAGGGAGATTTCTGGCTTTTTCTCCAGGCTCTGTTTTAAAATCAATACTACTCTTATTAGATCTGGCTTATGTGTTCCTAATGGAATTGCTTCTAACTGGGTTGACCCAGGTGGCTGTACATAATGGTCTCAGCTGGAGCAGAAGGTATGGTAGACTTCATAATTATATTTTTCTGATAATTTCATAAATCGTCTATCAATGGATTTTTAAAATTGAGGTGAATTTACATGACATAAAGTTAATCATTTTAAAGTGAATAATTCAGTGGCATTTAGTACATTCGCAGTGTTGTGTAGCTACCACCTCTATCTAGTTTCAAAACATTTCCATCATTCCACAGTAAAACCCCATCCCTGTACCCCTTTTTTCCAGCCCTAGCAACTACCAGTGTGCTTCCAGTTCTGATGGATTTTAAATACATTTCAAAAACTGTCTCATGTTTGCCTTTAGATTCATGAATGGTGGTTCTGGGCTCCCTGCTTATGTTCACAGGTAAGATCTAGAAGTTCATCCCCAGGACTTTGTGTAATTTGCATTATCTCTGGAGGTAAAATTTGGACTCTAGCTTCCAGACCATTGTTCAAATCTTGCCCCCCACTTTAGCCAGTACAGTAGAATGAATTATAAGTATCCTGGATTTATTACCCCTTGAGGAGTGGTCCCTTCTGTAATATTCCCTTATTTCTAGGCTCTTTGATACTGAGCTACAGAAGTCCTTTAAATTATTTTTCAAAACTCCTCTTTAAAAAATAGGTAAATAGGGCTTCCCTGGTGGCGCGGTGGTTGCGAGTCCGCCTGCCGATGCAGGGCACACGGGTTCGTGCCCCGGTCCGGGAAGATCCCACATGCCGCGGAGCGGCTGGGCCCGTGAGCCATGGCTGCTGAGTCTGCGCATCCGGAGCCTGTGCTCCGCAATGGGAGAGGCCACAACAGTGAGAGGCCCACGTACCGCAAAAAAAAAAAAAAAAAAAGGTAAATAGCCCCCAATTCTATATAACTTTTAGCAGGAGCAAGGGGAGACTCATGATTGGATGGGCCCAGAGCCCAGTTTTGGTCTGCCACCACCTTACTGCAATACAGGAAGGCAGTAGGCTCAGGCAGTCTGCAAAGTGTAGCAGTTTGCCTTTGGGACTTGGTGTTGCCAAGGATTTCTGGGGCAGAGAAACCTTAAGTGAAACCTGGTGAGGAAGGGGTGAAAAAGAAGATGAAAAGAAAGATTTTTATTCCCTCAAGTGAGTGGACTTTCTTTTACATAGAAAGACAATGAAGGAAAGAAAAGCAAGCATGGTAGAGTCAGAAGACCAGGGTTCAACTCCCTGCTCTGTTACTCACTATGTGGCATCAGACAAGGGTTTTAACCTTGTCATTCCAAGGATCTATTCCTTCATTTGTCAAATGGGTATACAAATACTACACCTAACGAGGGTTGTGAGGCTTAAATGAGATCATTCTATGTTTACTGCCTAGTACAGTGGCTGGCACATAGTAAGTAGGTACTGAATAAATAATAGCTGTTATTAATACATCTCAGGATGCAGAGGATCACATTGCCTAGTGACTCTGAAAGTCATATTGGATATCATTAATGTGCTTTGTGGACAGGCTTCCCCACAGTCTCACAGACTCACTTTGTTACCCTGTTCCATCATAACAGTTGATGTTGCTGCTTCCCTTTCCTTCTCCTCCCTGACTTATGAGTCTGAACACCATGTTTCCCTGTTACTATAATTGTTCTGATTTAATAATTTATCAACTCCATAATATGCTTTTTTTTCTTTAAATCACAGTGTTACTCCTGCCATTCTTTCTTTCTCTCTTTTTTTACCAATACACTTTTTTTTTTGGCTGCGTTGGGTCTTTGTTGCTGTGGGCGGGCTTTCTCTAGTTATGGCGAGCAGGGGCTACTCTTTGTTGTGGTGCGTGGGCTTCTCATTGTGGTGGCTTCCCTTGTCGCGGAGCACAGGCTCCAGGTGCGTGGGCTTCACTAGTTGTGGCATGAGGGCTCGGTAGTTGTGACTCGCGCGCTCTAGAGTGCAGGCTCAGTAGTTGTGGCACACGGGCTTAGTTGCTCTGTGGAATGTGGGATCTTCCCGGACCAGGGCTTGAACCTATGTCCCCTACATTGGCAGGCGGATTCTTAACCACTGGGCCACCAGGGAAGTCCCCCATAATATGCTTTTAATGTCTTTCTTTTACAAACGAGCTCATGGCAATTAGTGGCGACTCATTGAAAATAGGAGATACAAATGAGTCAGAGCCAGAAATTATATAAATTAATGAAAGGACTCTGGTCTTGCATAGAGAAGGATCTATTAACCATCTAGTACTATTCTTAGAAGCGGCAACCAACATCTACATTACAAACCCGTGTATTGATGAGACTGTTGTTCTTTTATAGGCCCTGAAAGATGTTTTGATTGCTACAAAACTCTCATTGTTAGTGTGCAACTAACATCTTTTTTCACTAGCAGTACCACTAATGTATCTTCAAGTGGCATGAAACTGCCCTTAGCCAGATGGACTAAGAATGACAGTATTGTTCAGGATTCAGCAAGCTCCAGCTTCAACCACTAGCACCAGCTGTGAATTGCATCCATATATCCCCTCATTTGCAGTCTCCATCCTGGAACCTGGCATGGCATTAGGGAATCTTAACTTGGTGTCCATGGACTCCTGGATACCCCAAGTAGATAGTCCTAAAGGAGTCACAAGTCCCTTGATCTTTACAGTTTTGTGTGTGTATTCTTTTTTGGGAAGAGGATCCATAGCTTTCTCCAAGGGGCGTTTAATCCCCAAAAAGGTTAAGGATAATTATAGTAGAGGAAAATTCTATTACTGCTGCCCATGTTCTACCTAGACATCTGGGTTCTGCAAAAGTATAGCCTCATTTTCAAAGAAGGAAAAGATTCTTATTATTTTGAAGAACTTTTTATCATGTGCCTTCTGCCAGTTCATTCTCAGAAATTTTCACCAAGTTAAGCTAGTTAAATTATTATCCAGAATGCGATTGGTTCAAGGTGGCAGAGTAGAAAGACGTGTGCTCACTTCCTCTTGTGAGAGCAACAGAATCACAACTGACTGCTGGGCAATCATCGACAGGAAGACACTGGAACTCACCAAGAAAGATACCCCACATCCAAAGACAAAGGAGAGGCTGCAATGACATGGTAGGAGGGGTGCAATCACAATAAAATCAAATCCCATGACTGCTGGGTGGGTGACTCACAAACTGGAGAACAATTATACCACGGAAGTCCACCCACTGGAGTGAAGGTTCTGAGCCCCATGTCAGGCTTCCCAACCTGGTGGTCCAGCAACAGGAGGAGGAATTCTCAGAGAATCAGACTTTGAAGGCTGGCAGGATTTGATTGCAGGACTTCAACGGGACTGGGGGAAACAGAGACTCCACTCTTGGAGGGCAAGCACAGAGTGGTGTGCGCATGAAGACCCAGGGAGGAGCTGTGACCCCATAGGAGACGGAGCCAGACCTACCTGATAGTGTTGGAGGGTTTCCTGCAGAGGCAGGGAGCGGCTGTGGCTCACTGTGGGGAGAGGGACACTGGTGGCAGAAGTTCTGGGAGGTGCTCCTTGGCATGAGCTCTCCCAGAGTCTGCCATTAGCCCCACCAAAGCACCTGTAGCCTCCAGTGCTGGGACACCTCAGGCCAAACAACCAACAGAGAGGGAACTCAGCCCCACCCATCAGCAAAAAAGTGGATTAAAGTTTTACTGAGCTCTGCCCACCAGAGCAACACCCAGCTCTACCCACCACCAGTCCCTCCCATCAGGAAGCTTGCACAAGCCTCTTAGATAGCTGCATCCACCAGAGGGCAAACAGCAGAAGCAAGAAGAACTACAATCCTGCAGCCTGTGGAACAAAAACCACATTCACAGAAAAACAGACAAAATGAAAAGGCAGAGGATGATGTACCAGATGAATGAACAAGATAAAACCCCAGAAAAACAATTAAATGAAGTGGAGATAGGCAATCTTCCAGAAAAAGAATTCAGAATAATGATAGTGAAGATGATCCAGGACCCTGGAAAAAGAATGGAGGCAAAGATCGAGAAGATACAAAAAATGTTTAATGAAGACCTATAAGAATTAAAGAACAAACAAACAGAGATGAACAATACAATAACTGAAATGAAAAATACACTAGAAGGAATCTATAGCAGAATAATTGAGGCAGAAGAACGGATAAGTGACCTGGAAGACAGAATGGTGGAATTCACTGCTGCAGAACAGAATAAAGAAAAAAGAATGAAAAGAAATGAAGACAGCCTTAGAGACCTCTGGGACAACATTAAATGCAACAGAATTCACATTATAGGGATCCCAGAAGGAGAAGAAAGACAGAAAGGACCAGAGAAAATATTTGAAGAGATTATAGTCAAAAACTTCCCTAACATGGGAAAGGAAATAGCCACCCAAGTCCAGGAAGCACAGAGAGTCCCAGGCAGAATAAAGCCAAGGAGAAACACACCGAGACACACAGAAATCAAATTGACAAAAATCAAAGACAAAGAAAAATTATTAAAAGCAAAAAGGGAAAAAACACAAATAACATACAAGGGAACTCCATAAGGTTAACAGCTGATTTCTCAGCAGAAACTCTACAAGCCAGAAGGGAGTGACATGATATATTTAAAGTGATGAAAGGGAAGAAACTACAACCAAGATGACTCTAACTGGCAAGGATTTCATTCAGATTCAATGGAGAAATCAAAAGCTTTACAGACAAGAAAAAGCTAAGAGAATTCAGCACCACCAAACCAGCTCTAAAACAAATGCTAAAGGAACTTCTCTAAGTAGGAAACACAAGAGAAGAAAAGGACCTACAAAAACAAACCCAAAACAATTAAGAAAATGGTAATAGGGACATGCATATTGATAATTACCTTAAATGTGAATGGATTAAATGCTCCAAAAGACAGAGGCTTGCTGAATGGATACAAAAACAAGACCCATATATATGCTGTCTACAAGAGACCCACTTCAGACCTAGGGACACATACAGACTGAAAGTGAGGGTATGGAAAAAGATATTCCATGCAAATAGAAATCAAAAGAAAGCTGGAGAAGCAATACTCATATCAGATAAAATATACTTTAAAATAAAGACTGTTACAAGAGACAAAGAAGGTCACTACATAATGATCAAGGGATCAATCCAAGAAGAAGATATAACAATTATAAATATAAAAGAGAAAACTGACAGTAACACAATAATAGTGGGGGACTTTATCACCTCACTTAATGGACAGATCATCCAGACAGAAAATTAGTAAGGAAACACAATCTTTAAATGACACAATAGACCAGATAGATTTAATTGATATTTATAGGACATTGCATCCAAAAACAGCAGATTACACTTTCTTCTCAAGTGCACATGGAACATTCTCCCAGATAGATCACATCTTGGGTCACAAATCAAGCCTTGGTAAATTTAAGAAAATTGAAATCATATTAAGCATCTTTTCTGACCACAACACTATGAGATTAGAAATAATGGGAAAAAACCCCGTAAATAACACAAACACATGGAGGCTAAACAATATGTTACTAAATAACCAAGAGATCACTGAAGAAATCAAAGAGGAAATCAAAAAATACCTAGAGACAAATGACAACGAAAACACGACGATCCAAAACCTATGGGATGCAGCAAAAGCAGTTCTAAGAGGGAAGTTTAGAGAAACAAGAAAACTCTCAGATAAACAATCTAAACTTACACCTAAAGGAACTAGAGAAAGAAGAACAAACAAAACCCAAAGTTAGTAGAAGGAAAGAAATCATAACGATCAGAGCAGAAATAAATGAAATAGAAACAAAGAAAACAATAGCAAAGATCAATAAAACTAGAAGCTGGTTCTTTGAGAAGATAAACAAAATTGATAAACGTTTAGCCAGACTCATCAAGAAAAAGAGGGAGAGGACTCAAATCAATAAAATTAGAAAAGAAAAAGAAGTTACAATGGACACTGCAGAAATACAAAGCATTATAAGAGATTACTACAAGCAACTCTATGCCAATAAAATGGACAACCTGGAAGAAATGGACAAATTCTTACAAAGGTATAACCTTCTAAAACTGAACCAGGAAGAAATAGAAAATATGAACAGACCAATCACAAGTAATGAAATTGAAACTGTGATTAAAAATCTTCCAACAAACAAAAGTCCAGGTCCAGATGGCTTTATAGGTGAATTCTATCAAACAATTAGAGAAGAGCTAACACCCATCCTTCTCAAACCCTTCCAAACAATTTAAGAGGAAGAAACACTCCGAAACTCATTCTATGAGCCCACCATCACCCTGATACCAAAACCAGACAAGGATACTACAAAAAAAGAAAATTACAGACCAATATCACTGATGAATATAGATGCAAAAATCCTCAACAAAATACTAGCAAACAGAATCCGACAACACATTAAAAGGATCATACACCATGATCAATTGGGATTTATCCCAGGGATGCAAGGACTCTTCAATACATGCAAATCAATCAACGTGATACACCATATTAACAAATTGAAGAATAAAAACCATATGATCATCTCAATAGATACAGAAAAAGCTTTTGACAAAATTCAACACCCATTTGTGATTAAAAACTCTCCAGAAAGTGGGCATAGAGGGAACCTACCTCAACATAATAAAGGCCATATACGACAAACCCACAGCAAACATTATTCTCAATGGTGAAAAACTGAAAGCATTTCCTCTAAGATCAGGAACAAGACAAGGATGTCCGCTCTCGCCACTATTATTCAACATAGTTTTGGAAGTCCTAGCCATGGCGATCAGAGAAGAAAAAGAAAAAGGAATACAAATTGGAAAAGAAGACGTAAAACTGTCACTGTTTGCACATAATATGATACTATACATAGATCATCCTAAAGATGCCACCAGAAAACTAGTAGAGTTAATCAATGAATTTGGTAAAGTTGCAGGATACAAAATTAATGCATAGAAATCTCTTGCATTCCTATACACTAACAATGAAAGATCAGAAAGAGAAATTAAGAAAACAACCCCATTCACCATTGCAACAAAAAGAATAAAATACCTAGGAAGAAACCTACCTAAGGAGGTCAAAGGCCTCTACTCAGAAAACTACAAGACACTGATGAAAGAAATCAAAATGACAGAAACAGATGGAGAGATATACCATGTTCTTGGATTGGAAGAATCAATATTGTGAAAATGACTATACTACCCAAAGCAATCTACAGATTCAATGCAATCCCTATCAAATTACCAATGGCATTTTTTACAAAACTAGAACAAAAAATCTTAAAATTTGTATGGAGACACAAAAGGCTCCAAATAGCTAAAGCAATCTTGAGGGGAAAAAACAGAGGAATCAGACTTCCTGAGTTCAGACTATACTACGAAGCCACAGTAATCAAGACAATATGGTCCTGGCACAAAAACAGAAATATAGATCAGTGGAAAAGGATAGAAAGACCAGAGATAAACCCACGCACCTATGGTCAACTAATCTATGACAAAGGAGGCAAGGATATACTATGGAGAAAAGACAAGTCCCTTCAATAAGTGGTGCTGGGAAAACTGGACAGCTACATGTAAAAGAATGAAATTAGAACACTCCCTAACACCATACACAAAAATAAACTCAAAATGGATTAGAGACCTAAATGTAAGACCAGACACTATAAAACTCTTAGAGGAAAACAGGAAGAACACTCTTTGACATAAATCACAGCAAGATCTTTTTTGGACACACCTCCTAGAGTAATGGAAATAAAAACAAAAATAAACAAATGGGACCTAATGAAACTTAAAAGCTTTTGCACAGCAAAGGAAACTATAAACAAGCTGAAAAGACAACCCTCAGAATGGGAGAAAACATTTGCAAATCAATCAACGGACAAAGGATTAATCTCCGAAATACATAAACAGGTCATGCAGGTCAATATTAAAAAAACAAACAACCCAGTCAGAAAATGGGCAGAAGACGTATGTAGACATTTCTCCAAAGAAGACATACAGATGGCAAAGAAGCACATGAAAAGCTGCTCAACATCACTAATTATTAGAGAAATGCAAATCAAAACTACAATGAGGTATTACTTCACACCAGTTAGAATGGCATCATCAGCAAATCTACAAACAACAAATGCTGGAGAGGGTGTGGAGAAGGGAGAACCCTCTTGAACTGTTGGTGAGAATGTAAATTGATACAGCCACTATGGAGAACAGTATGGAAGTTGCTTAAAAAACTAAAAATAGAATTACCATATGACCCAGCAATCCCACTACTGGGCATATACCCAGAGAAAATCATAATTCAAAAAGACACATGCACCCCAATGTTCATTGCAGCAATATTTACAATAGCCAGGACATGGAAGCAACCTAAATGCCCACCAACAGACAAATGTGTAAAGAAGATGTGGTACATACACACAGTGGAATACTACTCAGCCATAAAAAGGAACAAAATTGGTTCATTTGTAGAGACGTGGATGGACTTAGAGACTGTCATACAGAGTGAAGTAAGTCAGAAAGACAAAAACAAATATTGTATATTAACGTATATATGAGGAATCTAGAAAAATGCTACAGATGAACCGGTTTGCAAGGCAGAAATAGAGACATGTAGAGAACAAACGTATGGACACCAAGGGGGGAAAGCGGGGGGTGGTGGTAGTGGTGGTATGAACTGGGAGATTGGGATTGACATGTATACACTAATATGCATAAAATAGATAACTAATAAGAACCTGCTGTTTAAAAAAATATAAAATTCAAAAAAAATTATTATCCAGGTACAGAATACACTTTCATCATTCGATTGATTTGATTTCCCCACTTCCTGCCATGAACTGTCCACTTAGTGCATTATGTGTTTCAGACCAGACAGTCTGCAGATTGCCCAAAGGCCTTGGGAGGGAAAAAACAAACAAACAAAAGAACATTAAACGAAACTAAATGTGGATGCAGGAGACAGACAACATATGATTTCTGAATGACTTGGGGGTACACCTGTCTCACTGAACCAAAACAGTGCTTCTCTCAGTTAAAGCAGCAAAAACCACGAAACACAAGTTATGTTGGTGGGATTCATGTGACTTTTAATTCTCATTTTACTAACATTTTACAGTAAGTGTGGGGAGTAAAGATGGGGTGGAGTAAGGGAAAGGAAGAAGCAAAAAGTGTTCTTTCAAGTTCCTTGAACAACTGAAGCATGTGCTAGGATAAGAAAATTCAGTAAAAGCATCATGTCCTTTTCACCACAGAGTTCCTAATGGGGATGTGTGACAGAGATATAGCAACTCTTTAGATCTGGTGGAAGTGACTCCAACAGAGAATTAATTCTGCATCATACTTGGCACACATGGAAGACTGGGCAATGCAGCTGCTACACAGCTGGGCAGATGAAAACTGGACTCCCCAGAATCTACTTCCTAGCATGTGAGTAGGAGCATGTGTGCCCCTTCTCTGGTCTGAGTATCTCTTTGTCTCCAGCAGGGAAGGGAGACCCCACTAACCATGCAGCAGTGGGAAAACTGTTTGGGCAAGACTCTTTTAGAAAAGAGAAATATTTCTTTTTTGTATTTGCTGGTGGTGTTGATTGACCAGAAGTGACTTCTTTTACTTTTGGGCAGGAGCATTGTGTCCTGGTGGTAACATAATCTATACTTAGCACTCTTAAAAGGCATAAGAGTGAAACCAAGGCCTCCTTAGGACCTAGACTAGTGGGAAGGGGAATATGTGGATTCTGTCTAAGGGTAAAGGCATGAAACAGCTAATTCTCTATCACCACAAATGAACTGCCACAGATAAATGAGACCTTGGCTTTTCCCCTTCATACAAATACCTCTTCTAGCTTATACTACTAAATCTAAGGTCAGCTTAATCACAGTTTGGGATTAACTATGACTGTGCTTCTAAAGTTAAGGTGAAAAGCTACACTCAATAAAGTATTCCTTTTTCCTGATTAAATGGATTTGAATAAGCTAAAAGCCTAAAATCTAGGGACTTTTTTCAATATTTTATTGGTTGGGGGCAACCCATAAAACTTACCACTGCCATTTCTTTTAAACTATAGCAATAGAAGGACATGAAATGGACAGGGAGAAGTCACTACACAAATCACAGAAATGGTCAGCATGCATCTAATTCTACCTATTGAGCAGAGAGAGCTAAAGGGGGTAAGTTCTTCTGAGAAGATCCGAAATGTATTTCAAAGGGATACATACTACACTAGCCTTTTTTTTTTTTTTTTCCTGAATGGAAGGAAAGGATATATGGAATTAAAGAGTCCATTAAACAAACACCTATCATTTGTGAAACAGCTCTATCAGAGTGGTGTCAGGTGTGGACCGTGGGTTTATCTTTGGCAGTGACCTTATGTTTTAGGTATCTAGAGTGAGATTAAATAGCTGGGTAATGGCTGGGTATGGTGAGTGAATATAGGTTTTAATTTCAATTCACAGCAAAATGATGATGATCACAGATTCAGTACCTTAGTTTGTACTTCCTCTGTACCTGAATCATCTATTGCTGTGAAGCCTAAGGTTTAGGTGAGAAAGCTGCATTCTTAGATAACTCCTCTGTGATTGCTCTAGGACTATGGTTTGCTCCATTCTAAGGTGTGATTTTCTTATTAGAGAAAGTAAGTATTCAATGCTAAATATGAGACTGAAGCCTTGAGAACATTGTATAGTGGCGACAGGTGTTTTGGATCAGGAATAGGCTGTTTAACAAGTCAAATGCATATTATCCCCTCTTAAGCATTAACATTTTTCAAGCAACAGCATTATATTTTTTGGCTTGAAATGGTGTTTTCTTCTATATTTGATTTCTCGGTTTTCTTAGCAGATATCACTGTCTCCTCCAATATTTCTTCAAAACTTTCCCCTATCTGGGAGGTTTTCTTCATGGCTACCTTAGAAGCCTCCTCTTCCTCCTCCTCTTTCTTAAGAGACAGCCCAGTGGATGAGACTTTGGAGGTGGTAGAACTGAGGATTCTAGGAGGGAGCAGATAACTTGGATTGGGAAGTGGATTCAGCCCTGAAATGCTTAATCCACTGGTGCTAAAACGTGTCTCTTCGCCTTCCAGCAGTTTCCTGTAAATCCAACAGAGAAATACTCTCAGGAAGTCAACTTGAAACTTTTAAAGAATTTAACCCTCCAGCCTCTATTCATTTTAGAAAGATTAGAAAGATTTCGCAGTTTCTTCATGAGACTGAGGCCAATAAATATTGAATTTCAAGGCTCAAAGACCTGCACTTTATCCGGCACGTGCACACACACACTCAAACACACACTCTCACACACACACACTCACAAATCTTTAGCACAAGCTGCGTTTAAAGCACTGTCAAGGGGAAACCTATCCTATTCGCAAATACATTAAAAAAAACCCTACAACTCCCCTTGGTCTCATCACACCCATTTTTGGCACTTAGAGTCTACAAAGCTCTAAGGAGAAGTAATTTTACTAATTAACACCTTAAGTGCAACAGGGATAAGAAGGTAAGAAGTCCACAAAGGAATTGCCTAATCAGCCAGAACTTGAGATTTGTATTTTTTTCAATGCGTAGGGGTACAAAGGAAATGGAATCAGCAATAACAGAAACCAGTGAATTAAACTGTTTCAGATACCAAGCTTTTTCCCAGCCTGGCTTAAACAGCATCATAAAAGCATGGCCCCAATACCTTTTTTTCTCTAATAATTTTTATCATTTTTTTAAAAATCAGAAACTCAAAACACTATCAACTCCTCTTGGAGCTTTGTTTTGAAGCAGTATACATAGTGTAAGGAAAAAAAAAAATTTCAGACAGGTCTGGGGTTGAGTTTGAGCTCTTCCATTACCAGCACTGTGACTTTGAGCATGTTGCACAGACTGTTTTGCAGTTTTCTCATCTGCAAAATGGGAATAATATGACTTGATACCTAGATAATTTATATGCAGTATCTAATATAGTGCCTGGCACAGAGTAGTTATTCAAAAAATAGTAGCTGCTGTTATTTATTTATTTTGAATTTTATTTTATTTACTTTTTTATACAGCAGGTTCTTATTAGTTATCTATTTTATACATATTAGTGTATACATGTCAATCCCAAGCTCCCAATTCATCACACCACCCCCACCCCCACCCTGTATTTATTTTTTTTGGAGGTAAATGTTCACTTACATATTGCTTGAGTAGGAATCCAGGGGGATACCTCACCTATTGGGACTTTCTATATTATATGAACCTTATTTTTAAAGTTGGAGTCTGATGGATTTTTTTTTTTTTTTTCCTTGCGTTATGCGGGCCTCTCACTGCTGTGGCCTCTCCCATTTGCGGAGCACAGGCTCCGGACGCGCAGGCTCAGCGGCCATGGCTCACGGGCCCAGCCGCTCCACGGCATGTGGGATCTTCCCGAAACGGGGCACGAACCTGCGTCTCCTGCATCGGCAGGCGGACTCTCAAGCACTGCGCCACCAGGGAAGCCCGAGTCTGATGGATTTTATTTCAACCTCTGTGCACTCACATTATCCCCTTAAATCCTTGCAGAGGTAGGTAGACTACTCCAGGCTTAGTAAGGTGGAGCTGGGATATAACCAAGTCGAGGGACATAAGGGTCAGCTCACCTGGAAGGAGCCCGTGATGCCTTTCCTTAACACCCCCTCACCCATCAGAAATCAGAGAGACTAAAACCACTTATTTGGGTAGAGATGCCCCAGGTGATGGGATCTGCTTGGGTGAGCATGCCCTGTGACATACCTGTAAGCTGCTATCTCAATGTCAAGAGCCATTTTGACATTGAGCAAGTCCTGGTATTCCCGAAGGTGGCGGGCCATCTCACTCTTGGTGTTCCTCAGATCATTCTCCAGCTGCCCAATGTTATCCTGAAAAGCAACGCATGTCCAACATACTTAGGCCAAAGCAGCTAACATTCATGGAGACTGAGACTGAGATTGAGAAAGCAAGGATTCTCAACCCTGCCTACACATTAAAAATCCAGACCTGTCCCCCAGCCCAGATTCTGATTCATTTGTTCTAGGATGGGGTCCCAGCATCTGCATTTTTTCATAAAGGTCCCCAGGAGATTTGGATACATTTCTACCACGGAGCACATGGTTCTAAACTGAATACTGGGGAAATATTTATTTTTTACTTACTTACCGTCCCTCCCTTGCTTGCTGTATTACTGCTGAATCACTCAGTTGTTACATGTACTTTCCCAAACCAAAGGCTCAGGTTAGGAGCTTAGATTCAGAAAATTCCAACTGTGGAGAGCACAGAGGGGATGGCAAGTCTTCTCTGCCTCCATTTGTTTTGATGGTTTCCTGGAAGTCTGCTACTCAATCACTTTACTGAAAGCATTTTCATGACAGATAGGGAGGAAGCATAAACACTCCAAGGAATTTTTTTTTAATCCAAATGGCAGATTGAAATTGTAATATTTTTTTAAAAAGAAACTAAGTTCATATAATACTTTTGCTTTAAGTTCCTCCAGGTGCAAACCCAGGCACAGAAGAAAAATAGCTTTAAATCTGTGATTCTTGAGAAACCAGAGGATCTTTTAAAACCACAGTAGATCCTATTGCTCATCTTCCTGAAACTCTCCAACAGCTTTGGAATTAAGTCCAAACTCCTCAGCATGGCCTCCACTTTTCCCCTTGCTCAATGTGTTTCAGCTACCCTGGCCTTCTCTTTTGCTCCTTAAACTTACCAAGTTCATTGCTATCCCAGGCCCTTTAGGCTAGCTATTTCCTCTGTTTGGAATGCTCTGTGATGGGTCTTCACATGACTGACATCATGTCATACTAGATTCAGTTCAAATGCCCTTTACTAAGACAGGTCTTCCTCAGTATCCAGTTTAAGTACCCTTTCCACACCAATCTAGCACGTGATTTTACCTTAAACCAGGACAGCTGCTAGCCCATGAAGGAACTTTGTGTAAATTAGAAAAAGGCACCTCCAGTGGGAAGACAAATTAGAAAAAAGCCCCCACTTGAAACTGGCCACTCTGCTTTTTATTTATTTATTATATTTAAAAAATAGATTTATTTATTTATTTTTGGCTGCATTGGGTCTTCGTTGCTGCGCGCGGGCTTTCTCTAGTTGCGGCGAGCGGGGACTGCTCTTCGGTGCGGTGTGCGGCCTTCTCATTGTGGTGGCCTCTCTTGTTGCAGATCGCCGGCTCTAGGCGCGTGGGCTTCAGTAGTTGCAGCACGCGGGCTCAGTAGGTGTGGCTCGCAGGCTCTAGAGTGCAGGCTTGGTAGTTGTGGCGCACGGGCTTAGCTGTTCTGCGGCATGTGGGATCTTCCCGGACCAGGGATCTAACCCGTGTCCCCTGCATTGGCAGGCAGATTCTTAACCACTGCGTCACCAGGGAAGTCCCCACTCTGCTTTTTAGCTCTTATCATTATCTGGGTAATTCCTTGTTGTGGGGGGCTGTCCTATGAACGTAGGATTTTTAGCAGCATCCCTGACCTCTATCCACTAGATGCCAGTAGCACGTGCCCTGCCTCCCAGTTGTGATAATCAACAATGTCTCCAGACACTGCTAAACGGCCCTGGGAGGGTGAATCACTATTAGAGAACAATTGCACCAGGATGTAATTTACATGGAAACCTGGACCCCTTCTGTCTAGTTCACCCCTGGAAGCCCACAGCCTAGCACAATGCACACTGTAGATGCTCAATGAATGACTGTTGAATGAATGAATGATGCTACATAAGCATTTCTTTTCTTATTCTGAGCAAATAATTTATATAATTCAGGTGCAACCCTGTCAACATGAAGAGCACAGTGACTGAGAGTTATTTTTATGAAGCAGTGATGCAGATAAACATAGCAGAACCCTCAAGAAAGTAAGAGCTGAGGAACCCTTTGAACTTCCCTTGTGGGGATGCTGAAGCAATGGTGAAAGGCAGGGCTGACACACTGGGGGTACAAACTTCCAAATCAAGAGAATCTGCAGAAAGAACAAAAATTCATACCACCTACCTGTTCTATAAATATTGACAGGAATACCACAAAGAAGAAACTCAATTAACTGATGGGTACAGAGCAAGGGATAATAAGCAGTGGGGAAAATACATAATACACTGGACAGTGATGAAACTATTCCAAAGTGTGTTAAGAGATCATGAGAGTTTAAAAGGATTTTTACCAAGAAATTTTACTGGATGGTTGCTACATTTGAGGTTAAACTAGCCTACAAGCAAGTCTGCTAGTGACGCATCAGAGGTAAGAGGATCAATATTATTGTGGTAAAAGGGGGAAAAGCGTCTAGGGTGAAGGAAGAAGGAGAAAGGGGAGGGAGTCTACTCATTATGCAGAGGAGCAAAAGAAATGTTATATGAGGAAAAAAAGAGGAGTTCATCAGGATCTTTGGGTTGCATTTCTTGCCCTGCCACAAACATCTAACATACCTCAGTCAGTTTTCTATATTTTAGTTTCTTTGAAACTTCCATTTCTGTATATGGGAAATTACAGTGTTTATTCTTTTCTGAGGTGTTCTGAGATTCTCAAGTTAGGATGCCAATTTAATGCACCTCACATTATTATGTGATGAATCCATTATCTGTTAAAGTAGATAATAGGCATTGGAACAGCATTTGGCACCTAGGAATGCTCAATAAATGTTAGTGATGTTTATTATTGCTAGTATCATACCATGTGACTCTCTACCCTTATAATGATATGGACAAATTAATCAAGAGCCCTCCCTACAGACCTTTAGATAACTAAGGAAGGCAACGTAAAATCAAATTTTAATGTTGGAGAGTTGGAGGCAAACCCCTTAAAGCACCATATTATTATTTTTTGTTTGTTTTTCACGAAGATGTACATCTCCGTAACAGATTTTTTAAAAATCACAATTTTAAATAAAAACCTTTCTAAAGTGGTTTGTAGTACTCTTACCTAGGACACTAAACATGATGCAACCTTTCTCAGCAACTAAGGATTAAGATAATGATCAATTATTTTTCTATAATTCTGTGATGTGATTTATCTTTTAGGTCAACTAAGATATATCAGACTGTTTATTTCTACCCTAAATGGCCCCTTAGGGCATTTTTTTTTAATTTTAATTTTTTTTTAATTTTTAATTAAAAAAATTTTTAAATTTTATTATTTTTTATACAGCAGGTTCTTATTAGTTATCTATTTTACACATATTAGTGTATATATGTCAATCCCAATCTCCCAATTCATAGAGCAGTGTTTGAGTTAGTGTTTGCTACGTATTGGTTTTCTTTGTCCTTAAAGTTTAACTGATCTGTTTCTACTCATTCTTGACAATGCCTGACTCCAGTGGTTCCTCTTCTTTATCTTGCTGCAGGCTTGAAATCCAAATAGCAAAGTACTTTAGAATCATGTAAAGTTAACAATAAACAGGCTGGGGGCAGCAAAAGGGCCAACTTCCCAATATGTGATTTAGAGATAGACGTTTTGTCACATCAGCAGGTTAATTAGGTCCTTTTTAAAAAATTATTTTTGTTTCACAGCTGTGTTTTCTGAATGAGAGGTTGTTGGGGACCTGAGTTCCAGATAGATGAAATTTCCTTAAACTTTTCTGTTACACATTTCACATGTCTATTTTATGGATCAGTGTAGACAGAAAGCACGACTTTGCTCCTGTTAGAAGGAACTGTGCTGACTGCTGACCACTGCTCCTCAGTGTCCAGTCTCCTTGTTTGCACTCTCTTCCCCACACCAGGCTGTCTTGCATTGCCCTTCAAAAGCCCTGCCAAAGATGGCCTCCAGCTCGAAATGTGAGCAGAGCGCTGCAGACTGCTCCCTCCCCCAACCACACAGCTACTGCTGGATTAGCCTGAGGGAGTAGGAGAGAGGCACTCCCAGCTCCAGCGGGGGTCTCTCCTGGAATGGCTAAACCAAGTGCTGAGCATCTTCCTCAGGGCTGGAAGGAAGAATGCGGTCTGGGAGTAAAGAGAGAGAACTGGCCACACTAGCATCTGCAGTGGAGCATAGGAACAACAGACAGTGCTGTGGGTTTCATCACTTTGAGGGGCCCTCAACTCAGCCAGGTGAGGAGTAGTGAGTGCAGCACTCACTGATTGAAAGAGGCTGTTCAGAATTACTGCTCTGCCTGATAAATGAAGGTGGGGAGAGAGGACTTCTATATATGGTACACTCACAGGTCACTGTGCTGCCTTTTCTCACTCCTGTCTTTGCTTCATCCCATATTTTTTTTTTTCCTACCATACTTTAAAATGTTGCATTATATGTATTTCTATAGGCTGGTTTACACTGGGAAATGTGGTTTAAGTCAATGCACACCCAAATCAGTCTGAGGAATGACGGTGCTTTTATCGAAATTGCGAAATTGCGTATTCCTGGGCCCCACCTGCAAACTGCTGAATCCATATCTTTGGGAGTGGGCCTGAGAATCTTTCTGTTAAGTGCCCAAGTAACCTTGGTAGGTCAGTGGGTTTAGGAACCACTAGTTTTTTTTTTCTGTAAAGGCTCTATCAGGATGGCCCAGGTGACAATAATACAGTGAGGTAGAGGGGGCAAAAACAGAACAAAAGAAAGCAAAAAGCACATGGATGAGTTGGAAAAAAAAAAAAGAGAGAGGGACTAAATGAAGCTTTTTTCTTGAATTCTAATTTCAGAAATGGATCTATCAAGCTATAGATTTTTACTCAGCTACTGCCACCCGCAATCTCCAAGGGGCCAGCCCCTTCCTCCTATTTAATTAGGCTGCATTCCAATCTCATACTGGAGAGAAGAGGGCAGACTTGGCTCATCTCCCTGGAGAGCATTAACTAATGGTGTGATCTTGATTGTTCAGCAAGGTCTTTCAAGGAAAGCTTCAGCTTTCCAAGACTGACCACAGTATAGGGCCAGGGCCCCCAGTACCCTGCAAAAATGTCCTTAGACATCTTTGGCAGAGCAAGGACTCTAATGGTGGTGAAGCAGCTATGCAGGAACCAGAACCACCCTGTGTTAGAAATGGAAAACCTTCAGCTAAAGAGGGTGGCTCTGTTTGGCTTCTGAGGACAACAGCCCTAACTCCTTATAATTTTTCCTGTTACCTGATTCAGGCTCTCTCGTACACCACTGTATACTTACTATGTCACCTTGAAACATTCATCACCCTTCCAAAAGTGTGATAAGCTTTCTTTCCTCAAATAGGCTGTTAGCTCTCAGGAGCAGGGAAAATGTGACTTTAATGGGGCCCTCCTCTGCCTCTAAGAGGGTGGCAAACTTGCAAAGGAAGATGAGCCTACCACTAATCTCTGAAGCAGAAGAAAGAACAGCCTCCATTACTGCAGTGAAAGGGGAGGGGGAGGGGGTTAGAGGGCACGAAAACAATGGCTGAATCTCACTGTGGAGGAGGCTTTTCATCTCAGTCGGCACTGCTAAGACTGCTACAGAGAATAGCCCAATGACTCCCTTGTGGCTTCAGGACTTCAGGATCCCTAGGTGAAGATGTGAGCCCCACCTCAGCCTTAGGTCCTAAGAGGTAGGTAGGATACACACACACACACACACACACACACACACACACACACACACACACACACACACAC
>NW_006798383.1:3471756-3510119 GCF_000442215.2 Lipotes vexillifer | reverse complement strand
ACACACACACACACACACACACACACACACACACACACACACACACACACACACACACATATGTTGTCTGATCTTCTCTTCCATTCAAAGCAGGTCCACTGAGGCTCTGAGGCTAAAGCTGATGGGGGCAGCACTGCAGAAATGCAGAAGCTGCAGTTTCTGTTGTTTTTTGTTTTCTGCAGACTACATCTCCATGACCCTACTATTGTCTAACACTGAAAGCCTTTTAAAGCAAACAAAACAAGCCAGACAATACTGTCACTACCTCTCAGAATATAGGGGCTATAATGAGCAAACAGAGGACATGGCAAAGCCCAATTCAGATGGCGGTTGTGGGTAAGTTATCCTTTTTAGAGAAATACTGGGCTAGCCCTCCAGAAGACCACCTAACTCATCCTTTGAAGCTTCTAGAAGAAAACATGAAGTCTCAATTAACTAAATGTGATTAGTTCAGGCCGTCTGGGACCTAGGCCACATATTGAAAAGTTCAAGTTACAGATGTTGAAGTGGAATAGAAGTATTTGAATATTACTGTAATTCCAAACACCAAAACAAATGGTCTAAGCAAGCTTCCTTCCTTTATCAAAGGGAGTAATTTATAACGAACAGCAAATACTGCACATCAGTAGCTCCAGACTCAAATAGCATTTTGAGGTTTCACTCCTTTCTTGATTGTATTTTATTAATGTTCCCAAATCCCATTAATTTTATCAAATGTAAACTTTGATCTTGGCTAGAATGAATTATTGCAAGTTTCCGAATTATTAGCATTCTATCCCATGGAATTTTTATTGCACCTTGAAACTGAACCATACTATTTAGATTCTTTTCTACACTCTTCTCCTGCCTCTGTGTCCTTTGTGGTCATAAGCCCAGAATGTTCTATGTGGTAAAACTGAAAATGCAGTGGCCTTTGTTTGGAGAGAAAAGGAGGAAAGAGCCAATCGATAACTTCACAGGGGCTTAGAGGACAGGCAAAGATGGGAAAAAAATAAGTGACCTATAACAAAGATGAACCCATCTCTGTGATTTATCACATGCACTTAGGATGGAAAAATGTTAAGGAAATGGGCATTTTCGAGTGGGACTTTACTGCTGCTGAGCAGATTAAGTGGTTTTTGTTAAGTGCTAAGCCATCCATGAAAGTGAAAATTGATGCTGTCCACGAGGTGACCTTTTTGATTGCAGGTAGCCAAGACTGATGTGTTGGTGTTGCAGAAGAAAAAAAAAATCAAAGCAGTTAATTGCCTAGAGACTCATAACTGGGACATGAGACAGGAGGGAAATTCTGAGATGGGAACTAGAGATCAGCACCGAGGACAGCGACAGACCACTCTCATTTGCTGACGGCTGCAAAGCTTTCTTTAGGAAAAAGTAACATTACTCGGTCGAGGAGGGAACCGTGCATGTGTGTTGGGGGAGGACAGAGCAGAGCGGTTATTACTAGCCCAATCACTCATCTTGTTGGCTCCCAATCTCTACTCCTTTGAGGGCAAAAGTCAAGACAATGGGATAGAACCTTCCCAGTTTAGTCCCTCATTCTTCCTCCAACCCAAGGGCAGAACTATTTCCAGGGCGCACAGAAAGCCTTTCAAAGTCAATCAAACAAGCCAGACAGCGGAAACAGCACCACCAGCGAAGGAGAGGCTGTGACCCACCCCCGCTGGGCTCACTCCTACTTTGTGTGGGTGCTGTTCTTCAGGTCGCCAGCGTGTTTATGCCCACTTGCTGACAGGGAGGCATGAGGTAGATTTTAAGACTCCGAAGAACAGAAGCTTGAGGGCTTCTTTGTTAGAAGGGCTTGGATAGGGACGTTAAGTGAGGGGCAGGGAAATAGGGCGTCCAGGCCCCTAAAATTAGCGAGAGAGGCTCCAGGGCTTTTTGTTTGCTAATGCCTCCAGGCGGGGCTCTTTCTGTCCCCTCCCTTATCCTCTCCTTGGTTTCTAGGGCCCCAACTGTGCGGGAAGTATGCGCGGGAGAGAACAGGACTCCCCTCGCTACGCAGCGTTCGAACCTCTACCTGGTAGCTGGCCACCTCGGCACTGTGACGCTCCTCCAGCTCCAGGATCTGCCTCTCCAAGGACTCATTGGCCCCGCGCAGCCCTTCGATCTCGATGGTGCGTGCCTGCAGCTGGCGCCGGTACTCGTGAATCTCCTCGCGGCTGGCCCGGATGGCCTCGGTGCTGCGCGCCGCCTGCTCGTTCAGGTTGGCAAACTTGGACTTGTACCACTCCTCAGCTGACTGCAGGTTCTTGGCGGCCAGGGACTCATACTGGGCGCGGATCTCCCTCAGCGCCGAACTCAGGTCTGGTTTAGCCACAGCCACGTCCACCTCGGCCGCGGCCTGCGACGACGCCTGAAGCGTGGCCAGTAGCTCGGCCACCTCCTCGTCGTGCACCTGGCGCACGAAGGCCAGCTCGTCCAGCAGCGACTCCACCTTCTTCTCTAGATCCAGGCGGGCCAGCGTGGCGCCGTCCACGTCGCGCTGCTGCGCCTTCAGGGCGCGCTCGGCCCCTTCGCGCCCTCGGCTCTCCTCCTCGCAGCGTGCCCGTAGCCGCTGCACCTCCTCCGCCAGCCCGTCGCGCTCCAGCAGGGCTTGCGCGCGCGCCGAGCTCGCCTCCTCCAGCTGCGCGCGCAGCTCGCGCAGCTCGCGCTGGAAGAGCTCGCCGAGGCGCGACGGCTCGGCGTGGCGCTGCCGCAGCGCGGCCAGCTCGGCCTCGAGCGCGCGGTTCTGCGTCTCCAGCTGGTGCACCTTCTCGATGAACATGGCGAAACGGTCGTTGAGGCCCTGAAGCTGCTCCTTCTCGTTAGTGCGGATGATCTTGTACTCGTTGGTGCGCGCCGCCGCCTGACTCAGGTCCAGCCCGTCGGACGCCGGAGACCGGCGGTAAGCCAGGCCCAGGCCGAGCGACGAGGCCGAGGAGCAGGCAGCCGAGGAGGCCACATTGCAGCGGGACAGCGACTGCGAGCGGAAGCTACCTGCGCCGCCGGCCCCGGAGAGGCGCGAGGACAGGCGCGAGCCGTCTCCGAACACCTTGCGGTAGGAGGAGGCGGCGCCCAGGTAGTGCTCCGAGCCGAAGCTCATGGTGCCGGGACTAGGACCGGGAGAGCGGCTGCGCTGGAGCTGACGAGGAGAAGAGAGGTGAGCCGGCCGGGACGCGGCGAAGCGGTGTGCACCGGGTTTTAAGGCGTGGGGTGGCGGGGTGGGGGGGGTGCCTGGGGCGGCGCGTTGTGGGCGGAGCTCCTGCTCCGGGTCTGGCGGAGAGAGGGAGGGGGGGCATCCAGGAGCGGGGGCGGGGAAGCGCAGTGACTACCGCAGCTGCGCGCGCCACGGACCGAGGGCGCGGGGACAGAGCCATTTGCGTAGGAGCCACCGCCTGTGTGAAGCGTCCATCCCCGAGAGTTGTCTGGTTTGGGAGTGACTTGTGCGAAAGGGTGCCTAAACGATGGGGGTTTCCCATCCGGAAACCACACGGCTCCATCGCGTCCCTTGACCCTGTCCTCCTTGCCCCTTTTAATCCACTGGGAGGTTAGTGTTTTCTGGGAGGTATGCTGTACGCTCATCGCCACACTGGAGCTCCGGAGTGTGAGGCCCTGTTTTTCCAGACAGAATGTGGACCCTCAGGGCGCGGCTTTGGCCCCTGCCTCTGCCCGCTTGGGGTTCCCAGGAGAGAAGTGGGCCTACGTCAGAGAGCATCTCATCAACTGTTCCTCTGCAGCTCTCCGGAGCGCCCGGGGTTGGGTGGCTGTGCTGAAAGCCTGCGACGCCCGGGAAGAGAGGGGAGGAAGGTAAAGAGAGTGGGCCTGAGTTGCAGAGACTGCAGAGAAGCGGAGGAAAGAGCTGGGATGGCCACGATGGACAGAGCTGAGGTGCCCCTGCCACTTGTATAAGCGTGCTCTCCTGTTCACCACACTCCCCCGCCACTCTCCATTGAATAACGTCCACCTTCTTAATTCATTTACTTTACCTGTCTGGCCCTGTAGGCATTTGAGATTTCAGTCTGTGTAAATGTTCATCTGGTTTAGGGAGGGCCCCTTCTTGTGGAGATCTGTCTTTGGACAAAAGAGGTCCCTGCAAACAGATTAAACTCCAAAAGTGGGGAAGAGTGCTGATGACTGGGCTGGCCTCCTTCACTACACAGTGGTGGATTTCCAAGAATGGGATCTGTAAAGATGAAGGCTGGGAGGAGGTCGGGTGGGGTCTTCAAACTTATAATCTCTCAGGATGTGGCTATGGCTTTGAAGAGGGAGGATGAAGAACTTTTTAGTAGATTCCAGAATTCCAAACTGAAGGCCTTTCTTGATCTTGGAATCTCAAGGATGTAGTTCTAGGATAAGTTTTACTTTCATGGAGGAAATATTACCTGAGACAGGCCACTAAAGGAAGGGGGGAATAGAGGCCTATGGGACTTTGGGGCATACTCTTGGCTTTGTGCTTTATGTCATGTAAGATGGTCAGGCCCTGCCACAGCCTGTCTCTGTGGTTCCTCATCAGAGACCAAGACCTGAGCTGGAGGGACTCAATGCTGAGTTCAGTGGGCTCAGAAATTCCTGGTGATGTGAAGGATGGAAGAGTGCTAACATCACAGAATGAATATTCTCTGCCAGCCTTTGTGCCAGGAATTTTGCATAGGTTTACCTCCTTTTGGCCACTCTTCAAGGTAGCCCTTACCCCCATCTTACAGATAAGAAACCAAGGCTTAGCTGCGGCACTCTGCATAAGGTCACTAGCAAGCAGATATACATTCTTTCCTCGCTGCATAATTCTACTTCTTAGAAAAATGAGACTCTTGAAGTCTTATTAATTTCCATGCAGCCAGAATAAGACTAAGTAGGCTTCAGAAAAGTTTTGGCCAATAACAAAGTGGCAGGCTGGTTTGTAATTCAAAGAATCATAGGTGATGTGTTTGAATTGTGGCTGCTGCCACTTCCTAAGCATGTGGGGATAACAGCGCCCACCTTGCCAAGGTCATAAAAAACTGAGTTGATGCACGTGAGGGTGCTTTGTTCAGGTATAAGGGGTCATTGTCATCATTGTCCTCTTTCAAATAACAGACATTGCTTTGCATCTACCGTCAACAGCAAATGAGTTGGGTTTCATGATGGAATTGTCCACAGTATCCTTGCACAGGCCTCCAGGCTTCCCCTTGGGAGTGAGAATACAGCCCACTTGACTGTGCTACCAGGGACCAACATGAGTGTGGCTAAGTGGAAACAACCACAGATAATTAGAAGATCTTACATCTGGGCTGTTATTCCGATCTCATTTTAACCATGTTATCAGGACTACCAAAAATCAGCAAAATGTCGTAGTTGGAGTTTCACCTTTCTTTCCATCCTCCAATAGAAGCAGTAATCCAAAGGCAAAGCACACATAGAGCAGAAGGTGAGGCAAAAGGCCTGAATAATCCATCAAAGGGGTAGTGGCCCTGGAAAATCTAAAGTGGGCTGCAGTTTGCAATTTCTGAATAGCTTACCTGAGATTCCATACTGAGATTCCCCAGTGAGACTTGTGTCTCCCTGCCTCTCGTAGGCCCAGATGTTTGGCTTTAATCATTTTAGCACAAAGCTGTACTACCAAGGAGTGATCTTGGCTGAGTCTCAAACCACAACTCCTTCCAGCTGGCCAGGTCTCCTGAGGGAGTGCCCTGCCCTATGCAAGGGGTGTGTATTCATCTTCCTGTAATGTCAGACTCAGGCAGACACATTGTTCAGTTATCCCCAGGTTCTCCCTCATGCCACATCCTCTGTGGCCTCTGCATTTGGCAGTGCTCACTACTCTTCTGGGTTTCAAGGACTTGGTCTTTGGCCTCTGCTCTTCCCTCATAAATTCTTTTTTAGGTATGATGCCTTCCAGAGGCAGGGAGCCTTGTGATAAAGTTCTCTCCATAAGAGCTCTAGTTTTGCATCACGGTTCTTCCTAGCCATGGGACTTTGAACAAGTTGCTATTATTTGCTGAACCTTAGTCTCTTCATCTGTAAAATTTCAATAAAACCATCCACCTGAGGGGTCTCCAAACCTGACTGCTCATTAGAAGTACCTGGGAACTTAAATTCAGATTCCCAGGCATTACCCCAGACCCATTGAATTTAGGTTTGAGAACCCTTGACCTCTCTCTCATGAGATTACTGTGAGGTGTAAGTGTGATTATGTATACAAAGTGGGTATCACAGTGCCTGCCATGTGCATGCTCAAGAAATTCCTTTAAAATTCCATGGAATTTTTTCCTGTGCCCCCACTTCAGCTGTTGAAATCCTTAAGGCTCAAATGCTGCCTCCTCCGTAAAGCCTTCCCTGATATTTCCAATGTAAAGTGATCCTTCCCGCTCATGAACTCTCCTCCTCCTCCCCACAGCCTTTGTAGTATTCACATGACATAATTGCCTCCCATCTTCTGCTGTAATTATTTGTGTGTTTGTCCAAACTGAACTGGAAGCTCCTTGAGCACAACTTCTACATCTATGTATCTCTCTCAGCATCTGTCACAGTGTTAAACACATGTGAGGAGAAAAAGGTGGTTGAATTTTTTCCTGTACAACCACTTGGGAAACTCTTTGGCATGACACCAAGGGTGCGATCCATAAAAGAAATCAAGAAACTCGACTTCATAAAAATTAAAAAATCTTTTGCTCTGTAAAAGACCCATTTAAGAAGATGAAAAGACAAACCACAGACTGGAAGGAAGTATTTGCAAATCACATATCCAACAAAGGATGTGTATCCATAGTATATAAAGAACTCTAAACATAGCAGTAAGAAAATGAACATTCCAATTAGAAAATGGACAAAAGACTTGAGCAGACATTTTACCAAAGGGAATATACAGATGGCAAATAAGCATATGAAAAATATGCTCAACATCACTAGCCTTTGGGGCAATGCAAATTAAAACCACAATGGTATATACTTATTAGAGTGGCAGAGACAAAATACTGACAATATCGAGTGCCTACAAGGATTCAGAGCATCTGGATCTCTTAGCCACTGCTGGTTAGACTGTAAAACAGTACAGCCACTCTGGAAAACACTTCGGCAGTTTGCTATAAAGTTAAAAATACATTTACTGTATGACTCAGCAATCTCACTCCTGAGTAATTAGCCTAGAAAAATGAAAACCTATGTTCACAGAAAAATTTGTATACGAATGTTCACATTAGCTTTCTTTATAATAGACAAAAACAGAAAACAACCTAAGTGTCCTTCAACAGGTGACTGGATAAACGAACTGTGATACGTCCATCTAAAGGAATGCTAATCTGTGTTAAAAAGAATCAACTATTGATGAATAATTCTCAGCAACTTGGATGAATCACAAGGGCATTATGCTGAGTGAAAAAGTACGCCATATTATGTGACTCCATTTATGTAACATTCTTGAAGTGAAAAAATTGTAGCTATTGAAAACATCAATGGTTGATGAATTAGGGTTAGGGGAAGGATGCGACTATAAAGGGGTAACATGAAGGTTGTTTTGTTCTGTAACTTTGAGTTCTGTTACTCAAATTTATACACGTGATAAAAGTTCATAGAATGAAAGAGAGAGGGAGGAACCTAGTGAAATCCAAATAAAGTCTGTAGTTGAATTAACTTGTTGTGTCAATGTCATTTTCTTGTTTTTGATAATGTACTAAGGTTATGTAAGATATTATCATGAAGAGTGAGCTGGATTCATGGTACCTGGGAACTTTCTATACTATTTTTGCAACTTCTTTTGGGTCTTAAACTATTTCAAAGTAAGAAATAGTTCTTTGAAAATTATATACATGTCAAAAATAGGCAAATGTTCTTTGGAGGTATATGCTGAAGTATTTAGGTTTGCAATGTCATGATTTATATAACGTACTCTCAGATGGTTTGGCAAAAATAGTACACACACAGATGCAGGGGAGATAAAGCAAATGTGGCAAAAAGTTAACACTTGGTGAATGCAGATGTTTATTGTATTAGTCTGGCAACTTTTCTATAGGTTTGGAAATTTCAAAATAAAAAGTTATGAAAATTGATTAATATATAGGTAGATAGGTAGAAAGATAAAGTAAGCAAAAAAGAATGTATTATCCAGAACCTTCAATCTAATGCTATACCAGCTTTGTCTAATTACAAAGTGCTCTCCCCACTCCCCTCCTGCCCAACAATAGGAAAATCCTGCTTGTTCTGGAGTAACAACAACAAAAAAAAGGTCAGAATTTACACTCTGTTGGGAGTATTTTAAGTGCTATACTGAATCCTTGGTGTTACCATAGCCAATTAACAAATATTTACTGAACCCTGGCTATGTGCCAGCTGCTGGAATTATAGCAATGAATATAGCTAGAAGTGATAAAAAGTGTCCTTTTCTCAGATTAATTTTTTAAGATAAATATAGAATCATACACATCTTATATATGTTCTACAGCTTTCATTTCTTACTTCATAAATTGTAGCCATTTACCCACATCAGTTATGTAGATCTATTTACTTCATTTTACAGTTTGGTGTGGTGTGCAGTTATATGGATATGCTATAAGTTGTTTAATCAATCTCGTGTTGGACTCTTATATTGTTTTTAATTTTTCCACTATTAAAAACACCGTAATTTTTTAAAAAGGAAGGAAAATACATGACCTGAAAGAAAAAGAAAATATATTACCTGAGTGAAATCCAGCCTCCACGTCTACTTTGCCTTAAACAGCCAATCAACCAACATTTATTGAACACCTACTGTGTGTCCAGTTAAATGTTTTTGGGGCTTGTGTCTGTTTGTGTAGGAGAAGACATGTGATGTGGTCACTACCTCTAAGGAGTGAAGTTGAAGAGTTATGGCTAATTTGAGGTCCTAACTTATGGACTACGATAAGGCAGGCCGTATTTGACTGCAGACCATGTGTGTTAAGTACTTAGAGGGAAGCCCACCCCTTTTCTGTGTCTGGTTTTATACTAGTAATATTTGTTCAGCCTAGTTTCTTCAGCCCCATGAAAAGATGCTTGCGTGAGCATGTCATTAAGGCAGTGGGGGAGGATTATGCCCCAAACTTTCTGGAGAAGTGGGAAATTTTTTTTAACAAAGACACGTGAAAGAGCATGAATGACATCAAGCTAAGTCATACACTTATTTGTCCTCTGTCCATAAAAATTAAACTGTTTCTATCTACAAGAAAAGGCAAAAGAGCTCTGAGTCCTTTGGTATGGCTCAGTTGATGGTGACACGTCAATCTACGTGGTTGTAGTTTTGCTTACAAATTGGTGTTTACACAGTTTTGCATTGCATTGTTTGATGCACAGCCTTTCGGCCCCTTGCACTTGTTCCATATTTTTGCTTAGAGGTTTCTTGGTGACCATTCTAATTTAAAAATAAAATAAAAACAAAAGTTTCTATGTTTTGGCCTTAGCAGTCTCGCCATGCTTAAGCTGATCCAGAAGGCTCTGTGTGTTTGCGTACTTCTCTCTCTCATCCTTTCCCCCCTCCCAGAATTAGCTCTTTGTTTACCTCTTCTAAATCCGAGTTCAGGCTGAACCAGAGTTGCCAGAGCCCCTGGGTTAGGAGAAACAGGGAGGCTTGCCCGCTCAGTTGCACTTCAGAACCTAGGACAGCTCCTCAGCCTTCCTGGTGTGGGCGCCTACTTTTTTAGACCTCACAGAACGTCAGAACGGAATCAAGTTTGAGAAGCCATTTGGTCCCCGGCCCCCCCGGCCCCCGCCTTTTGATGATGCCTAGAGAAAGGATCCCACTCAGCAAATGGTTCAGGATTCTTAACTGCCTGACTGTGGGAGATACAAAGGGGTTGGAGGGCTCCCACACCCCCAGCATTTCCTGTACCTACATGTCTGCTGATGCCTAAAAAAATCCTTCAGTTCAACTCAGCAAAATTATATGGATCCAGCTTTTTCCTCCCTGGAAAGAGGTATGGCCTAAATACAGATATGCTGTGGGAAGGGGAACAAAGGGACTCCAGTTTGAATGAGAAAATAATCCCTCCTGAGGGCTTGTCTCGAAGGGTACTAAAGGAAGAGAGAGCCCAGAGCATTGGGAGCCCAAAAGGGGCTGGAGAGGAAATGGCAGGAGGAAGTAAAGAAGAGGGGCATTCAGAGAAGTCTGGGCAGATGTGGTGAGCTTCACACTGTTGGCCCCAAGTGTACCCTGAACACACAGTCCAAGGAGAAGCCTCACACTTTCTTAAGAAGAATACAGGGGCCTGTTGTCTCCTCTTCCAAATACACATAGCAAAAGTCACCAGACTCCTTTTCAAAAGATATTTATGTAATGATTTAATGCATTTTTGTCTTCATTGTTCCTCACAATAAACTTAGAAAGGGTTTGTTTCGGGTTTTTAAAAAATTTTATTTATTTTTGACTGCATTGGGTCTTCATTGCTGCACGCGGGCTTTCCCTAGTTGCAACGACCAGGGGCTACTCTTCGGTGTGGTGTGCGGGCTTCATATTGCAGTGGCTTCTCTTGTTGCGAAGCACAGGCTCTAGGCACCCGGGCTTCAGTAGTTGTGGCTCGTGGCCTCTAGAGCACAGGCTCAGTAGTTGTGGCACACGGGCTTAGTTGCTCCGCGGCACGTGGGATCTTCCCGGACTAGGGATCGAACCTGTGTCCCCTGCATTGGCAGGCAGATTCTTATCGTGCCACCAGGGAAACCCTAGAAAGGGTTTTATTATTTGCATTTTTCAAGTGAATAAACTGAGACCCTGAGAGATTGGGTAGCTTGCCCAAAGTGACACAGCTGGAAAATGCAGAGCTGGGTCTTGAACTCAGTTTCTCTGACTCCAAGCTGGTGTTCTTTCCATCACAATGCATCTCTAACAGGGTCTTTGTGTGCATGTGCTAAAATATATATAACATGAATTTTACTGTTTTACATGAATTCTACTGTTTTAGCCATTTTAAAGTGTACAGTTCAGTGGCATTAATTACATTCACAATGTTGTGTAATCATAACAACTATCTATTTCTAAAACTTTTTCATCACTCCAAACAGAAACTCTGTAACCATTAAATAATAACTCCCAGGCTTCCCTGGTGGTGCAGTGGTTGAGAGTCCGCCTGCCGATGCAGGGGACACGGGTTCGTGCCCCGGTCCGGGAGGATCCCACATGCCGCGGAGCAGCTGGGCCCGTGAGCCATGGCCGCTGAGCCTGCGCATCCGGAGCCTGTGTTCTGCAGCAGGAGAGGCCACAACAGTGAGAGGTCCGCGTACCGCAAAAAAATAAAAATGAAAATAATAATAATAACTCCCCCTGCCACCTCCCAGACTCCAGCCTCTGGTAACTTCTATGTTTTGTCTCTTTGATTTTGACTATTCTAAGTACCTTATATAAGTGGAATGATGGAATATTTGTTCTTTCATACCTGGCTTATTTTATTTAGCGTAATGTTTTCAAGGTTCGTTAGTGTTGTAGCAGTCACCAGAGTTCCATTTCTTTTTATGGCCTAATAGGGTCTTGTGGTTGCAAAGGACAGATTCACTCAGGCCACTAGAAGTAATGAGAGGTTATTGTAAGCAACCTTATAGAATTAAGGAAGACAGAAATCTCAGCCACAGGCTAGAAGTTCAGGAACAGCCATATGGCTGGGCTTACTTTGCACTTAAATACAATTTAGGATCTGATCAGCACAGCTCTAGGGGCCAAAATATCTCATTGCCCCGATAGTGGCAGGAGTTTGCTGTTTTCTGATAACTTGGCCATTTTGCCATCTTAGCAATCTGCTTCCACAGCTCCTGTATGGTCTGGCACTACGAACCACCAACTTCTTACTCTCTGAAAAGCAATGCTCAGGCTTTTGCTGACTCCAGATTTCTACCACTTCAGTGATATGCTATCTTTTATCCCTCTGTGCCCTTCATCTCCTGTGCCCACTGTCAACTGACAAGCTTTCTCCAAAAATCTGATTCTCTTTTCTGTTGGCCTTGTTAGTCTCCAATCATCTCATATCTTATAAGCCACCTGCCTGCCCAGAAATTAGCCCTTGAGTCAAGCATCTTCCCCTGCTCTGATCACTTGTGGCCAGTGTGATAAGTCATGTGCTATTAAAATATGGTTCTTAATGGTAAAGCCCTGCCTCTCTCAGGAGGAGGTTGAGAGCACCGCAGGCAGCCACCCAGAGAATCATTGACTTAATTCTTGTACATCAGCTCTCCCACACTCTGCTGTGGAGCTGTCTATTGTACTTTAACCCTATGGCCTGCATCTACTTCTGTGACTTCTCAAGTCATGGATCAGAGGTGTAAATGTCTGGGTTAATGTGTACTATGCAGGTATTTCTACACATATTTTTAGAATATACAGGCATAGCTCAGAGATATTGGGGGTGCAGTTCCAGAACACTGTAATAAAGTGACTATCTAAAACTAATATCACAATAAAGCAAGTCACACGAATTTTTTGGTTTTCCTGTGCATGTAAAAGTTACATTTACACTATATTGTAGTCTATTAAATGTGCAATAGCATTTTGTCTAAAAAAAAAAATGTACATACCTTAATTAAAAATATTGCTGGGCTTCCCTGGTGGTGCAGTGGTTGAGAGTCCGCCTGCCGATGCAGGGGACACGGGTTCGTGCCCCGGTCTGGGAAGATCCCACATGCCGCGGAGCGGCTGCGCCCGTGAGCCATGGCCAATGAGCCTGCGCATATGGAGCCTGTGCTCCGCAATGGGAGAGGCCACAACAGTGAGAGGCCTGTGTACCGCAAAAAAAAAAAAAAAAAAAATTGCTAGGGACTTCCCTGGTGGTGCAGTGGTTAAGACTCTGTGCTCCTAATGCAGGGGGTCTGGGTTCGATCCCTGGTCAGGGAACTAGATTCCACATGCATGCTGCAACAAAGAGTTTGCATGCCACAGCTAAGGAGCCAGCGAGCCACAACTAAGGAGCCTGCCTGCTGCAACTAAGACCTGGTGCAACCAAATAAATGAATAAATATTTTTAAAAAATAAAGTAATAAAAAATATATTGCTAAAAAATGCTAACCATCGTCTGAGGCTTCAGTGAATCACAATCTTTTTGCTGATGGGAGGTTTTAAATATTGTGAGAATTACCAATATGTGACACAGAGACATTAAGTGAGCAAATGCTGTTGGAAAAATGGCTGGCCTTGATGCAGGGTTGCCACAAACCTTCAGCTTGCCCCAGATAGTCTCAAAGGTCACCTTCTAAAATTCTCTGATTGCTAGCTGACCACATCCTGTTGACTTCTCCTCGGAGAGGTTTCTGTCCATTTCTTTCCATTCTTACTGCCATTGAGGTATATTATTTCTCACTCAGGTCATTCCAAAAGCCTTCTAATTGCCCCCTCCCCGCCCATGTCTCCAGGCTCATGCATTTCAATCTTCCTAGTTTTTCAATATAGATTATGTCATCTTCTTCCTCAAAAGCTTTCACTAACTGCCCGCTGCCTACTGAACAAAATCCATGTGATGTCTGACATTTGAAGTCCTTGATAATCTGTGGTTGGTTATTTGTGCAGAGCTCTCTCCCCCCATCTGTACTGTGGGCTCCTTGAGTTTCAGAACCATGCATGTCTGACTCACTTTATAGCCTCCCACACAGTTTAATGACTGTTGACATAGAACATCATCATAAATATCTCCCAACTAGGAATGAAGCCCTAAGAAAGTGATAGAAACCGCCCAGTGAATTTCAGTGATGATGTTTGGCAGTTAGCACGCCCATGTTCTGCATGGTGGAAACATGCAGACTATGTGTATGTTCAGATTTGCATTCAAGGTTGATGAAAGACTATCTGAAAGTCATTGTGCACTAAGGGATGTAAGGAAGTTATGAAAGGTGTAAGGCAAGGTCCCTGCCCTCCAGGGGATGAAGGGTGCAGGGGCCATGTGTACAGGAAGAGGTCTGCTTCGAACAGCAAAGGAGTCCTTGAAGTGGCTTCCTGGGGACACAGCAAAGGGAAACTGGTTATTTGGGCTGACCTTGGTACAGCCCTCCTTCAAAGAAGTGCTGTGACTCAGAGCCCACTGGCTTCAGCCCTAGTGCCACAGGGGACCCCTGGTGGGTGCAACACACAGGCTGAGGAGGAAAAAGGAGGAATGAGAAAAGGGGAAGGAAAGAGGGAGAGAAGGAAAATGAAGAAGGAAATGGGAGTAAAGGAAGTGCATTGCCAAAGAATCTAACATTTATATCCTACCTCCTTGTTCAAACAGCATTTTCACAAGAACGCTGTGAGGTGGCTATTAATATTTTGATTCTGATGATGATAAAAAGGAGAGGTCAAGGGACTTGCATAAAAATCACATTCAGGGTTCTAACATAAAACCTCCAACAAGAGAAAATACCTCAACTCCCATGCCATGAAGTAAATTATGATAGTAATGGTTATGACCCAAAGAATAAAATAAGTATCTGTGGGCCCATACTGATGTAATTAAAAGATTGAGTAAATAAATAAGTGGGGAAGAAGGAACAAATCTCCCTTACAGAGGAATTCAAATTAAGACATGTAAAAGGAATGAGAGAAACAGCAAGTCATGATTAGAGCACCACAGTAATAATTGCTATAGGCAAGACCTACTGATGAAGGTAATATTAGTGAGCGAAAGTTTAAGGAGAAACATGATATTTGCATGGCCTCAAAGTATAGACTCCCAAACATTTAATTATCTTGATTTTAACATATGTCCAAAAATGCTTGGATACTCCTCCCTCCATAAGGTAAAGCTTAATTCCTCTCCCCTTGGATGTGGGCTAGGTTTAGTGATATGTTTCTAACAAATAGAGCAAGAGCCAGTGAAGAACCAAAGAGGAACTATATTAGTCTCTGTGAGCCATACAGCCTTTTGCACAGCAACTCACCTCTGGTGTTGTAGCGTGAAAGCAGCCACAGAAAATATGTTTTAAAAAAATGAGTGCAGCTGTGTACTAATAAAACTTTATTTACAAAAGCAGTCAGTGGGCTTGATTTGGCCTTCCAGCCATAGTTTGCTGACCTCTGGAATAGTGCATGGAAAGGAAAAAATAATAACTTTGCAGTGGAGAAACCTGGCAGACCCCACCTTAACCAAGTAATCAAGGTTAACATTGCCAGTGATAAGTCATATTGAAGTGATGTCAGCAGAGCAGCAAAGGAAGAACACCAAAAGTTTATACCCTCATAATAGTAACAAAAAATGCAGCAAAAACTGTCGGGATCAACTTTTTCAGAACACTGGACACTAACTGAAAGCCTCCAACAATTGGGAACGTTTTCAAGAAAAACCAGCTGAATTTCAGTAAGAATAGCAAGCTTTGTGGTTTTTTTTTTTCTTTTTAAATTTATTTATTTATTTATGGCTGCGTTGGGTCTTCATTGCTGCGCTTGGGCTTGCTTTATTTACGGCGAGCAGGGGCTACTCTTTGCTGTGGTGCTTGGGCTTCTCATTGCGGTGGCTTCTCTTCTTGTGGAACTTGGGCTCTAGGTGCACGGGCTTCAGTAGTTGTGGCTTGCGGGCTCTAGAGCGCAGGCTCGGTAGTTGTGGCGCACGGGCTTAGTTGCTCTGTGGGATGTGGCATCTTCCCGGGCCAGGGCTCGAACCCGTGATCCCTGCATTGGCAGGCAGATTCCTAACCACTGCACTACCAGGGAAGCCCCTTTGTGGTGTTTTTTGTTTTTTTTTAATTTATTTTATTATATTTATTTATTTATTTATTTTTGGTTGCGTTGCATCTTCATTGCTGCGTGCGGGCTTTCTCTAGTTGCAGTGAGCAGGGGCTACTCTTTGTTGCGGTGCGTGGGTTTCTCATTGCGGTGGCTTCTCTTGTTGCGGAGCATGGGCTCTAGGCACGTGGGCTTCAGTAGGTGTGGCTCGCAGGCTCTAGAGCGCAGGCTCAGTAGTTGTGATGCATGGGCTTAGTTGCTCTGCAGCATGTGGGATCTTCCGAGGCCAGGACTCGAACCCGTGCCCCCTGCATTGGCAGGCGGGTTCTCAACCACTGCACCACCAGGGAAGCCCCTTTGTGGTGTTTTAACTTATCCTGGTCCCATCCAGGGTTGGAAGTGGCCTTGAAGAAAATAGCTGCATTCCCCGTACAGGTATTGGGAACAGAAAGAACAGAATGGATCTCATTTACAAGAAATTGTGGTTGTTTGTTTTGACCTATCTGGTGGCTCCCTCAAGAATTGGCTCAAAGGACTTACCTTAATTTGAAACCACATGAAAAAATAAAGAATACCATTAAAGGTAACTCCATAGGTAAATACAAAAGACAGTACAAATGTATTTTTTGTAACTCTTTATTTTCTACTATCTATTTAAAAGATAACTACAAAAAAAAGATAACTACATAAAGCAATAATAATAACTTTGCATTGATGGGCATACAACATATTAAGAGATGTAGTCTGTATGACAATAATAGTACAAAGAAGGGGAGAGGGAACAGAGGTATATGGGGGCAAAATTTTTGTATAATAGTGAAATTGGTTGGCATTAATCAGAACCAAATTGTTATTAGTTAAGATGTTCATTGTAATTCCAATTATAACTGTCCAATTATACATTGTCCATGGTCAAACGACAATGACTAAGAAATTAACCCAAAAATATAGTAAACAAGGGAATTAAAGTGGTACACTAGAACATAGCTAATCAACAAGAAAGAAGACAGTAATGGAGAAATAAGAGAAACAGAAAAGATATACAACATATAAAAAACAAATAGAAAAATAACAGATAAAATTCCTACCTTATGACCAATTACATTAAATGTAACTCCAATGAAAGGGCAGAGAGTGCTATAGTGGATTTTTAAAAAGTGATCCAACTATATGCTATCTACAAGAGACTCACTTTAGATTCAAAGACAGGAATAGGTAGAAACTAAAAGAATGGGAAAGATATTCCATGCAAATAGTAACTAAAAGAGAGCTGGAATGGCTATTCTAACATCATACAAAATAGACTTTAAGACAAAAATTGTTACAAGAGACAAAGAAGGACATTATATAATGATATAAAGATATAACACTTATAAAAATATATGCACTTAACAACAGAGCCTCAAAATAAATGAAGCAAATATTGACCATATTGGAAGGAAAAATAGTTCAATAATAATAGTTGGATGCTTTATTATCCCCATTTTCAATAATGAATAGAACAACTAGACAGATGAACATGGAGTATTCTCCAGGATAGACCAAATGTTAGGCCAGAAAACAAATCTCCGTAAATTTTTAAAAAATTGAAATCATATAAAGTATCTTTTCCAACCATAATGGAATTAAGCTAGAATCAATAGCAGAAGGAAGTTTGGAAAATTCACAAATATGTGGAAATTACATGACATACTCCTAAATAACAAAAAACTAAATCACAAGGTAAATTAGAAAATCCTTTGAGACGAACAAAGAAGAAAACACAACATACCAAAACTTATGGTATGTAACAAAAGCAGTTCTCAGAAAGAAATTTATAGCTATGAATACATACATTAAAGAAGAATGATATCAGATCAATAATCTAAACTTCTACCTTAATAAACTACAAAAAGAACAGCAAACTAAACCCAAAGCAACAGAAGGAATGAAATAATAAATATTACAGGGGACTTGAATGAAATAGGGAATGGAAAAACAACAGAGAAAATTAAGAAAACCAAAATTTTGTTCTTCAAAAAGATTCACAAAACTGACAAACATTTAGCTAGACTAACCAAGAAAAAAAGGGAATGCTCAAATTACTAAAATTGGAAATGAAAGCAGGGACGTTACTACTGACTATATAGAAATAAAAAGGATTTTAAGAGAATACTGTGAACAAGAGTATGCCCACAAATTAGATAACTTAGAATAATTGGGAAAATTCCTAGAAACACACAAACTATCTCAATTGATTCAAGAAGAAATAGAAAATCTGAATAGACCTATAAATAATGAGATTGAATCAGTAATCAAAAAAACTCTTAACCACAACAAAATCCCAGGACCAAATGGCTTCACTGGTGAGTCCCATCAAATATCTAAGGAAGAATCAGCACTAATTCTTCTCAAACTCTTGCAAAAAATAGAAAAGGAGAGAACACTTCCTAACTCATTATATGAGGCCAGTATTGTCCTGATACCATGCCAGAGATAACACATAAAAAGAAAACTACAGACCAATATCCCATATGAATACACATGCAAAAACCCTTTACAGAATACTAGCAAACTGATTCGAGCAGTACATTAAGATTACTCCTCAAGACCAAGTGAGATTTATCCCAGCAATGCAGTGGTGGCTCAACATATGAAAATCAGTCAATGTAATACACCACATTAATGGAATAAAGGACAAAAACTACATGTGATCATTTCAATAAATGCAGAAAAAGTATTTGTCAAGATCTAACACTGTTTCTTGATAAAAATACTCAACAAACTAGAAATAGAAAGGAACTTTCTCACCCTATTAAAACCATCTACAAAAACTCATAGCTAACATCACAATGGTGAAGGACTGAAAGCTTTCCACCAAAGATCAGGTACAAGACAAGGATATCCACTCTTGCCATGTCTATCCAACATGTACTGGAAGTTCCAGCCAAGGAATTAGGCAAGAAAAAAGAAATTTAAAAGCCTTCAGATTAGAAAGGAAGAAGTAAAGCTATTCCCATTCACTGATGACATAATCTCAGATATGAAAAATCTGAAAGAATCTACAAAATACCTATTGATTAGAGTTACTAAACAAGTTTGGCAAGGTTTCAGGATATAAGATCAACGTACAAAAATCATTTGTACTTCTGTAAACCAGCAATGAACAATCTGAAAATTAAATTTTAAAAATTTCACTTAACAATAGCATTAAAAAGAATAAATACAGTTTACCCTTGAACAACCCCTGCCCCAAGCACACAGTTGGATATCCATGTATAATTTTATAGTTGGCCCCGTGGGGTTCCACATCCACAAATTCAGTCAACTGTGGATTGTATAGTACTGTAGTACTTACTGAAAAAAATCCATATGTAAGTGGATCCATGTAGCTCAAACCCATGTTCAGGGGTCAACTGTACCTAGAGATAAATTTAACAAAAGAAATTCAGGACACTGAAAACTACAAAACATCATGGGAGGAAATTAAAGATCTAAATAAGTGAAAAGATATCCCATGTTCATGTATTGGAGGACTTAACATTGTTACAATGGCAGTACTCCCTGAACTGATCTACAGGTTTAATGCAATCCTTATCAAAATGTCAGCTGCCGTTTTTGCAGCTGGACATGGACAAACTGATTCTAAAATTCATATGGAATTACAAGGAACGCTGAATAGCCAAACCAATTCTGAAAAAGAAGAACCAAGTTGGAGGACTCATGGTTCCCGATTTCAAAACTTACTACAAAACTACAGTGACTAGAACAGTGTGGTACTGGCATAAGATAGACTTATAAATAAGTGGACTAGAATTGTGTCCAGAAATAATGCATACATCTCAGGTCACTTGATTTTGACAAGACCATTCAATGGGGAAAGAATAGTCTTTTCAACAAGTGATTTTGGGTCTACTGTATACATGCATACAAAAGAACGAAGCTGACCTGTATTAGTTTGGTAGGGTTGCTATAACAAATACTACAGGCTGGATGGCTTCACACAACAGAAATGTATTTTCTCACAGTTCTGGAGGCTAGAAGTCTAAGATCAAGATGTTGGCAGAGTGGATTTCTTCTCTCCTTGGCTTGTAGATGACCATCTTCTCCCTCTGTTTTCCCTCTATGCGTCCCTGTTTTATTATCTCCTCTTCTTATAAGGAGACCGGTCATATTGGATTAGGGCCCACAACAGTGATGTCATTTAACCTTAATTACCTCTTTAAAGATCCTGTCTCCAAATACAGGCACATTCTGAGGTACTGGGGGTTAGGACTTCAATAAATGAATTGTGGGGAAGGGGTGCACACTTCAGTATGTGAGGTGACCTTGGGAGCCCGGCACGGAACACCACAGAGATCTGGAGCAGCAAGCTCCCTGCAGCAGGAAGAGGCAGGCATGTGTCAGGCTGTGCATGGAGGGTTTTCATCAGCCACACGTGTAGCAGTGACAGAGGCAGCTGCTCCCCCAAACAGGTTCTCTGGTGAATGGAAATGTGTCTTCCATTCTCTGTCCTTAGCAACACTGGCCTCTTTGGTTTGTGTAGAACCAGGGATACAGGACAACTCAAAGGGAGAAAGGGATATTGGACTTTCTGTTTGTCTGGCATGTGGGTAATCAAGCTGGTTTTCTTTTGAAAAGTAGAAAACATGTGACCTTATGTGTCTTCCAGGCTGGTGATTCTGGCTGTTTCAGGTTATGCTGGTTACATAAATTCAAGCTGGGCTTCTGAGACACAATTGCTTCATATCTTTTGTCATTATTTCTTTCCTTGTTTCTGTGGAGAACAGGGCTAGGATAGTGGAAAACCAGAATTCTAAAGTGAATAGAAGGGCCCTTATCCTTCAGAGAGGACTGCCCCTGTGTATCTTAGTATTTGGTAAAATGTGACTGCGCCCCCTTCCCACTCACCACGGATGTGATTTTCTCACCATCTGAGACAGTTTGCTTCCCAGCCTTCTCATCCTCATTGCTTCTTCTCAGTCCCCGTAGGTGGACACATGCTTAGTGGCCTGTAATGAATGTTTAGTGATCCATCATTTCTATTGCTCAAATAAATTCATTTTTTAAGAAATTAATTAGGATGGATTATTTCTGCTCTAGGAGCTCATGATTAATGACTTGGTGCATTTAAAGTCCTGCACATGCAGGCAGTGTCAGGCCCTAATTCAAAAGCTTTTTTCCCCTCCGTTTCTTCATTTAGAACAATGTATTCCCTCTCTCTGTCTCATAAAAATAAGTTCAAAGTCATAAGTAGATTGTAGCTACTCCTTCAAAGATTCTCTCAGAATTAGGGCTTTTTTTTTTTTTTTTCTCTCTCTTTTGGCTGCGCCACGTGGCTTGCGGGATCTCAGTTTCCTGACCAGGGGATGAACCGGGGCCACGGCAGTGAAAGCCCAGAATCCTACCAACCATTAGACCACGGGGGACTCCCAGGGCTCTTGTGATGATTAGAGAAATAAGTCTCAAACTGAGCTTCCAACCAGCCTTATGAAAAAAACAAATGTTTATTTGTTCCTCCCATTTCTTTGTTCTAATTCTCTCTTCTGCTTTTTAAAAATTTAACTTGTACTTCCTATTTCTCATGTTGCTGTACAGTCTTCAAATATTTTAAGAATTATTATTCATAATTTTCACTTTTAATAGCTGCATTATAGCCCATCAGATTGGTATAGTTTACGTAGTCATTCCTCAATAGCTAGACATTTAGGATTTTTTGTTCTTCAGTTTTTACCATTGTAAAAAACACTGCAGTGAATACTTTTCCCCATTTTTTTTTCCTTTTCAATTACTTACTTAAGGCAGACTCCCAGAAGCAGAATCACTGTGTTAAAGCACACACTCCCAGAAGTAGACTCACTGTGTTAAAGTGTGCAGACATTTGTTGCAAAATTGTTTTCTAAAATGGTTGTGCTAGTGTATCATCTGGAATTTATTAGTTTGTTTATTTTACCATACCCTGACCAACATGAAGCATTATAATTTTAAAACTTTGCTAACTAGAATATATATTTTATTCTTGACTTTTTATTTTGAAATATTTCAAATCTTCTGAAAAGTTATGAGTAATACAATGAGCACTGGATACCCTTTCCTTAGATTAAATTGTTAACATTTTGCCATATTTGCTTTAACTCTTTATACAGACACATATACATACATCCAGCTTTTCCTAAATCATTGAGTTAGTTGTAGGCATCATGACACTTCACTCCAAATACTTCAGCAAGTATCTCCTAAGAACATGGACGTTCTCCTACATAGCTGCAACATAATTATCACCCTTGGGAAATTTAACATTGATGCAAGGCTATATTTAAGATATATCCATATTCTAATTCCCCTGATTGTCCTTTATAGCTGTTTTTGTTTTGTTTTGTTTGGTTTTGGTTTTGGTTTTGGATCATACATTGCATTTGGTTGATATATCTCTTATATTTTCTTTAATCTAGAGCGTTTTTTTTTTTTCTTACATTGATCTTGTCGAAGCATCTAGGCCAGTTGTTTTGTCTTTGTCTGATTCTTTCCTTGTGTTTAGATTCACGTTAGACACTTTTGGCAGGAGTACTACATAGGCAATGTTGTGTCCTTCCTGGTGCATCACGTTTGGACGCTAGTGATACCAGATGGTCTCATCAGGTTAAAACTTTTATTCTGTGACAGTTTTGACATACAATTATTATTTCCTAGGAAGGACAGTGCCCTCCAAACTACTGCCTAAGAGGAATCGGGCTCTCTATTTCTAATAGGAAGGGAGAGGGAAGTAACACCAGTTGAGCACTTACTCTATTCCAGACACCATGCCAAGGGTGTTTACAGAATTAATCCCATTAAACCCTCATAACAACTCAGGGGTTATTATAAACATTTCACACATACGGAATCTAAGGCATAAAGAAAGGACCAACTAACGTTTCAAAGTTCCAGAAACTGATGGAGCTTAATTTTTATACAGGTCAGTCTTACTTTAAAGCTCATGCTTATTCAACATAGTATGCCTTCTTAAAACCATGTTCAGAATAAGGTGGAGTATCCTCACGTAGACCCATCCAGCATGGGGTAATGAAAGGATGGCAAGTACAAGGAGCACACATCACCACTCATCATTTGTCACTCACGGCAGACATTGCTAATCAAACGCACGATGTAACCCTCCAAGCCTAGGTGTTTTGAATTCTTTCCCAAGTCACTGTTCCAGGCATGTGCCAACAACTGAGAGGAGTCAACAGGAGATAAAATTTATTCTGTGGATTTGTAAGCAGGCACACATGGGTTCAAACCCATACTGTATGACTTTGGGCAAGTCACTTAACCTTTCTGGGGCTCAGTTTTGTTACCTATAAATTGAAATAATATGTAATTTGCACTAGAGTTGCATTAGAATTATCATGGGATTGTTATGTTTGTAAAAGTACCAAGTACCCAGTGCTGTACCTGGTCTGTATTTTGAACTCAAAAATGTATAGCTTTTGATGCTCAACATTGCTAATCATAAGGAAAATGTATTGATAAATCAAAACCACAATGAGATATCACCTCATATCTGTCAGGAAGGCTATCATCAAAAAAACAATAAATAACAAATATTGGTGAGGATGTGGAAAAAAGGGAATCCTTATGCACTCTTGGTAGGAATGTAAGTTGGTGCAGCCACTATAGAAAACAGTGTGGAGATTCCTCAAAAAACTAAAAATAGGACTCCCAGTGATCCAGCAATTCCACTCCTGAGTATATATCTGAAAAAAACCAAAACCACTGATTTGAAAAGCTATGTGCACCCCAGTATTCATAGCAGCATCATTTACAATAGCCAAGATATGGAAGCAACCTGAGTGTCCATCAACGGATGAATGGATGAAGAAGATGTGATACACACACACACACACACACACACACACACACACACACACACACACACACACGCTGGAATACTACTCAGCCATAAAAAAAGAATGAAATTTTGCCATTCACAACAACATGGATGGATGGACGGACCTGGAGGGTATTATGAAATAAGTCAGACAGAGAAAAAGTGTATGTTATCATTTCTATGTGGAGTATAAAAAAATAAAACAAGTGAATGAATATAGCAAAACAGAACAGACTCACAGATATAGAGAACAAACTAGTGATTACCAGTGGGGAGAGGGAAGGCGGGGGTCAAGATAGGGGCAAGGGCTTAAGAGGTACAAACTACCATGTATAAATAAATAAGCTACAAGGATATATATTGTACAGCACAGGGAATATAGCTGATATTTTATAATAATTTTAAATGGAGTATACTCTATAAAAATTTTGAATCACTATGTTGCATACCTGAAACTAATATTGTAAATCAACTGTATCTCCAAAAACATATATAGCTTTTAAGGAGCTCTATCCATCACTTCAGTTCTTGCTCTGTAGACCTGCAAAACATTAGAAAACAAGGAAATTATATCAAGGAACCGACGTTTGGAGAGAAATACACACAGCACATAATTAAGTACAGGCTGTGAGTTCTGTAGAGGTTAAAAAAAGGAGTGAAGGAGAGCCTGGCTGGAGTTCTACAGGGCGGCCTTCTGGAGGAGGTGAGATTTGAGCGGGTCTGAGGGAGATTTAGGGTTTGAAAGAGCCACCGGTGGGAAGGTGGTGCAACATGAGCAAAAGCGGTAAGAGAAAGCAGTACAAAAAGGAGACCAGCCCATTTGGAACATAGAGTTGAGCCTGGAGGATGTCTTGGGATAACGAGAGTCTTCAGGAAAAGCCCCTCCAGGCAGTAACCTTTGGTTTCCCTCACGTTCCCAGACGGCCCCGTGGTCTTACCCAATTAGCTCCAAAGAGCACCGGGGAGGCCAGAGACGCTGCACAGTTTTGGGCTACCACCAGGGGGCAGTATGGCCCAACAACTTAGAGCTTCTCCGGTTCGTTTAGAACTTTTTCTGAGTTCCTATTTTGTGCCAGGAGCTGAGCTGGGATCTTAGAAGTATCTATCCACCAATCTAAGGGTCTAACGTTTGTGGAGCTCTTTGCATGGAGGTTGCAATGTACCTTTTCCTCGGTGATCTCATCTAATACTAATCACAATCCTGTGTGATCTCTGTGTTATTTGCCTCATCCCCATGGAGGAACTGATGTTGAGGGGTTTAAATTCAAACTGGCTGTGAGGGAATCTGAATTTGAACTCAGGGCTACGATCTCCAACCCGTGCCCTCTGCTACAACCTACAGCCTTTTGTCAAGGGGATAGGAGCGTATAGATATTTAGCATAATAATGAGTTGTATTAATAATTATTAAAAACCAATGGCAGAATTTCAGTTGGAGAAGATGAAAAAGTTCCGGAGATGGATAGTGGTGATGGTTGCACAACAGTATGTTATGTGCTTAATACGACTGAACTGTTCACTTAAAAATGGTTAAAATTTTATGTTATGTATATGTTACCACAATTTTAAAACATTCATTAATAACAGTAGTTAATGCTATATATTAGTAGCTGTCTTTTTAAAGCACTTATGAAGGTGTTAATCATTTAATTCTCACAACCACCAGTTGAGGTAGGTACTATTCTTATTCCCATTTAACAAAGAATTTCGGGAATTCCCTGACAGTCCAGTGGTTAGGACTCCACGCTTTCATGTGTTCCATCCCTGGTTGGGTGAACTAGGATCCCCCAAGCTGTGCGGTGTGGCCAAAAAATAAAATAAAATAAAATAATTTCATCACTTGGTCTGTCCTTCCTCCCTCCCTCCTCCACAACAACTCCAGGATAGGCTATGATCTGCACCTAACTAATCCTTGTTTGACCAGCATTTTAAAGTGTGATGGAGTGGAAAGACCATGGTCTTTGAAACTGACCGACCTGGAGCGGATATGGGCTCTGCTGCTGCTTTACCAGCTGAGTGTTCTTGGGCAAGATACTTAATCTCTCTGAGCCTCAATTTTTTCATTTATGCAATAAAGATAATAATAGTACCCACTTCATAGGGTTGTTGTGATGGGCAAGGAAGTGTAAAATGCTTAGCATAATGCCGATACATAGTAAGCACTTGAAAATGATGGCCGTACTTATTATTTGCACATAGTAGTGTGTTCAGAAAATAATAAGTAAATGGATCGATGTGTCTTGAGAGTACCTGAAATAGCTCCTGGCCCTCCTGGGCACGTTAGAGGGAGGATATTCAGTCCCAATCAGTTTAGCCCAATCAGTCCAGGAATGACAGGACTGGATAAGCTTCTTTGAGTCCATCTCCATCATTTTACAGAGGAAGCCAAAGCCCAAGAAAGGGAGTAGTTTTGTGCAAGGTCGCCCTTTGTGTCAGTCAGCCAGGAACTTACCCTGAGAAGGAGTCTGGGGATGAGAGCCCCGCCCCTGGAGCCAGGCCTGGGTGGCGATGCGAGCTTCACATTAGCCAGCCTGGGGCCTCTCCCAGAAAACAGGTTGTCATCAAGTCCCTTTCAGCCTTGGGTTTGTTCTGAGAGGCGCTTGCCTCTGCCTTTTTTCTGCAGGAGCAGCCAAGAGGATCATGAAACTGGGAAATCAGCTGTTTATCTGAGCTTCTAGGGTAGGGAGTGAGGGGAGAGAGGCAAGGGGAGGGGCTCTGAGCACCTAGCACTAGCAACACCTTTGGTTGATATTTATTCTTTCTCCTTCCTTGGACTGGAAACCAAGGGGAATCCAAGCAGCACCATGTGAAGCAAGATCCCAGGGGCTCTGAGAAGCTTGTTCCAGTGAGAGGTGACTCAGCACAGGCCTCAGAACCACAAGGAGTGTTCCGCAGCCTGGATTCTGCGTAGGCCTGTGCGCACTATGTGGGCCACCGTGGCTGTTACTGTAGGTCTCCTGAGGGGAGGTTTTGTCTCCTAGGGGCCCAAGGATGTCCTGGCCACCCACCAGCTAATAAGTGGGTGGTAGGACCAGGGTCCTCGTTATGGTTTCATCTCTAAATAATGTACTTTCCCTTGAAGAAGCCCTTCATGTTTTGTCTGGATACGCAACCCTCCTTCTCTGCAGGCTCTTGTCAGTACCATCTCCAGACTGGGATTTCCAGAACAGGCGTCATCAGGGCACTCCCAAAAGATGCCTCACTGCTTGTAAATTGAGCTGTCATCCTTAGCACAATGTGGTCCTGACTAAAATTTCTGCCTCATCACAACCCCCACTCCTTCCTCCCACCAGGTGCCCTGTACTATAGCCCAGGGTTTTTGGGTTTTTTTTACATCTTTATTGGAGTATAATTGCTTTACAGTGGTGTGTTAGTTTCTGCTTTGTAACAAAGTGAATCAGTTATACATATATATATGTTCCCATATCTCTTCCCTCTTGCGTCTCCCTCCCTCCCACCCTCCCTATCCCACCCCTCTAGGTAGTCACAGAGCACCGAGCTGATCTCCCTGTGCTATGCGGCTGCTTCCCACTAGCTATCTATTTTACGTTTGGTAGTGTATATATGTCCATGCCACTCTCTCACTTTGTCACAGCTTACCCTTCCCCCTCCCCATATCCTCAAGTCCATTCTCTAGTAGGTCTGTGTCTTTATTCCTGTCATACCCCTAGGTTCTTCATGACACATTTTTTCCTTAAATTCCATATATATGTGTTAGCATACGGTATTTGTCTTTTTCTTTCTGACTTACCTCACTCTGTATGATAGACTCTAGGTCCATCCACCTCATTACAAATAGCTCAATTTCGTTTAGCCCAGGGTTTTGCAGTATGAACTGTCCTCAGAAGCATCGAGGACACTTGTTTTCTTGTTTTTTAAAAAAATTTATTTATTTATTTATTTTTGGCTGTGTTTGGTCTTCGTTGCTGCACGCAGGCTTTCTTTAGTTGCGGCGAACAGGGGCTGCTCTTCATTGCGGTGCGCAAGCTTCTCATCATCGTGGCTTCTCTTGTTGTGGAGCACGGGCTCTAGGAGCGCAAACTTCAGTAGTTGGTGGCTCGCGGGCTCAGTAGTTGTGGCTCACGGGCTCTAGAGCGCAGGCTCAGTAGTTGTGGCGCACGGGCTTAGTTGCTCCACGGCATGTGGGATCTTCCCGGACCAGGGCTTGAACCCATGCTCCCTGCATTGGCAGGCGGATTCTCAAAGACTGTGCCACCGGGGAAGCCTGAGCACACTTGTTTTTAAATTTTCAGATTCCTAGGCCTACCGGATCCATTGCTCCCGGGGCCTGGGAACCTGATTTTTAATGATACTGAGGCTGATTCTTATTCAGACTGACATTTAAGAACTACTGCTCTGCCAAACCAGATTGTTATTTCATGACTATCTGGGCCCTCGGTGCCCTTTCTCATGCTGTTCCTCTTCCCAGAATGCCCTTCCTATCCTTCCCAGGCTGGTGCACTCTGCTCCTTCTTTAAGGTTTATCTCATGTTAGCTCTTTTGTGCTCCTTCACCCCAAATCTAGGTTCCTTTCTTTGTGTTCACACAACCCCACTGCACTTTCTACCTACCTCTGCCCTAGAATTTTCATACTGTCAGGGTTGGTTCCTCTGCTTGTTTGTGAGTTCCATAAAGACCATAGATAATTCGTTTTTGAATTCCCGAGAACTAGCAAAGTACCTGGCAGACAGAAAGCATGTTTGCTGAGTGAATGAATGAGTGAATGAATGGAGACCAGGCTCCAGTCTAACTCAGAAAGGTAGATTTAACCCATTTTGTAACTGACAGAGTCAGGATTAATCGTGCAGGTTTCCTGCTTCACAGTTTTAGTCTGTTACTTGGTCTAAATATTTGGTCTACTCCTGAGGAAGCTACAGATTTACGTTTCGGCAAGAGCTATTTAGATTAGCCATGAGTTAAGACTTAGAATGACTATTTTTTTAAAATCTCAAAATGTGATTCTGTCTTAAGCCAAGGAACTGCTCTCTCCTGACCACTTTGAGGATAGAACTCACCGGACTTTTTCTCCGCCTCAGATCTGTTCCTCAGGATCATCCATCTCATAATTCTTGACCTTTTAACTCTAGTGCCATACCTGCCACCTCAGCCAGGCACACCCTGGACCTTGTCATGACTGCTTCAGCTCAGAAATGCCACCATGCCAGTCTCTGGCCAGAACTTGCTTGTTTTCAGCTTACTCACTTCCCCCACTCCCAGTTCACCTGCTCTCTGACATCATGACTCCCTGATCTCTTTCCTAAGCCCCAAACCACAAGTAGCCTCCTTTCTTCTTCCCCTTCCACAGGGAGGTGCCCCTCCTCCCATCCCAGGCAATCCCTCGCCTGGGCGCTGGACTTTATCCCTCCCAATCCCTCAGCACCGCGTCGTGTCGTCACCTCCCTTTCCTCCATCTTCAGTCTCTCCCCTGCTGTTTTCCTACCACACATCAACACAGTCAAGCTCCTCTCACCTTTGTGGCTACCTTCCTCTAGCTATTAGCCAGTTAAGGTCTGGGACCAGTTCTGATTGTGTGGAGGTTTCCCCACACCACCAAGCAATTCTTGGTTACCAGCTGGGTGTCCTACAATTCAACTCAGTTCTGACCCTATCTACCCAGAGATAGCATCAGATCCCACAGGTTAAGGGCTCAGTCCCACAAGACTGCCCACCCACCTTCAGATGCCAATCGAAAGCCCAGGTTGTGCCCTGTGCTTCTGTCCAGCTGGCTGTAAGTCAGAGGTTCCCATGACCCCCTCCTTCCTTGGGTTTGATTAATTTGCTAGAGTGGCTCACAGAACTCAGAGACACATTTTACTTATTAGATCACCGGTTTATTTTAAAAGGATATAACTCATGGATAGCCAGATAGAAAGAGATGTTCACCAACCTGGAAGTGCTCTAAACCCCATCCTTTTGGGTTTTTATGGAGGCTTCATTGTATAGGCATGATTGATTAAATCACTGGCCATTGGTGATTGATTCAACCTCCAGCCCCTCTCCCATCCCCAGAGGTCAGGGGTGTGGAAAGGTTCCACCCCTCTAAAAACATGGTTGATTCTCCTGGCAGCCAGCCCCATCCTTAGTTGTGGTCCAAGAGACCTCATTAACAAAAGACATCTTTATCACTTTCATCACTTAGGAAATTCCAAGGGCTTTAGAAGCTCTGCCAGAAACATATGAAGACCAAATATATATTTCTTATTATAAATCACAATATCACACCAATCTTTCAAGTTCCCTTCACCAGCATAGCTTATCAAGAGTAGGCCTAATTTGCTACCCACTCATTCCCAACCCAGTTTCTGTCCCCACCATTCCAGTGGTTCTTTCCAAGACCCCAGGTACTCCCAGCCTCCTAACTATAAAATTCACTGAGCAGTTTTTACTTGCTATTTTGCCTGCACTTTGTGTGGTATTTGACACGAGGAGCCACTCCTTTCTTCTTGAATCTCTTCTTCCTTGGTTTGCAAAGCACTCTACCTACCACCGTCTTTATGGGGTCCTTTTCCTATTCTCAGACATCAGCAGTCCATACCTTTCCTTGTTTAGCCCTTCTAGCTTCTTGTTTTATTCATTCCCTCTGATATACCTCATATAATCTGAAGCTTGCCACTTGGTATGCAAGACATCTGAACTTTAGTAAAATGAGAGTTGTCATGAAAAGTACAACATAGGCATGCAAAGGGCTCAGCAAAGTGCCTGCCACAGAGTAGAGACTCCCTAAATGGTAGTACTTTGTATTATTATTGTTAATAATAAAATAATGTCTTTATCTCTGCCCTATAGGTTTACATCTCTATTATTATTATTATTTTAACTTACCTAATGGGTTTATATTTGGTATAATACTTCTCACCATGGAGATGTTACCAGTTAATATAAAGATTTTTTTGTTTTTGTTAAACATTAAATCTCTTCTCCATTTCAATGTCAATATAAAGTATTTTTTTTAACATTAAATCTTTTCTCCATTTCAACGTTAGATACATCGAATACATTTTCTAAACGTTTCCCCCACAAAGAGATAAGTTTTTTTTGTTTTGTTTTGTTTTTGCGGTACGCGGGCCTCTCACTGTTGTGGCCTCTCCCGTTGCGGAGCACAGGTTCCAGACACGCAGGCTCAGCGGCCATGGCTCACGGGCCCAACCGCTCCGCGGCATGTGGGATCTTCCCAGACCGGGGCACAAACCCGCGTCCCTTGCATCGGCAGGCAGACACTCAACCACTGCGCCACCAGGGAAGCCCAAAGAGATAAGTTTTAATTTTTGACCAACTGTGTTTAATATCTAGGTACAATATTAACTTGGGAGATAACAAAACAAAAATCCATTAAAAATATGGAGAAAAGACTCCTCAGTGATGCAGGAGGCAGTGATTATAACTTAAACAGTGGCAATTTCCCAGGATTCTGGGCAAGAGTTTTCTTCTTCCTATTGAGAATTCTGAAACTATGACATATTACTTATGCAAAGTTCAGCCATCTCACTTCTTTGACCTTCTTTCTAAGGCATTTTTCAGTGCGTTATTTGTTGTGAAGAAAACGTGTTGTTTTCCATTTAACATAGTATATCAATTTGTTCCTATTTATAGGGAAATAACCAAGACTATGAACTACCCTATTTACTGTTTCTTGGGAACTTTCAGTCACCAAAACTCAGTTCTGAACCTCAATAGCACAAAGGTTTTCAGGGCAAGATTTGATTCAGGAGGCCCTTCAAAGTCACATCCGTCCATTTCTCTTTCATGCATACACCCCCAAACAAGCACAAATGCCTGTAATGCTGAGAACCACACCGAGCAAGAGAGCGATTGCATCTCTGGCTTCTACTGCTTCAACAACAGGCAGCACCAAAAGCAATGAAAAGAGAACTAGGAACAATTGTGTTGAAACTGAGATCATGATGTTGAGATCTTGAGGTGACTGGTTCTTAAAGGCTGAAGGTTTCAAAGAAAGCCATGTTTGTTTAATTCTATCAGTTCAGGATGCTGAGGCTAAGGGGTTCCATGTGACAGCACCTTCAAGGAAGCAGCCATTACAGGAATGGCGAGCAGGGCTATTATTGTTTTTTAAACTTTTTATTATGGTGATTTTTGACCGGTCCCCAGAGTAGACACAATTGCATAAAGAATCTCTGTGTACCATGCCTCAGCTCTAACAACCATTGCCCCATGGCCAGCCCTGCCCCATTCACCCATATTTTCTACAAAAGATACAAACTTTAAAAAATAACCATAATACTATTATCATACTTAAAAAAACATCCAACCTTCTGAGATCAATTTGTAGTGTGTCTGATTCCTTTAAGATATTACCACCTGGATATTCTCCAGGTACTCCAAACTCAGCTTGTTCAAAGCTGAACTCACCACCTTCTCAGAAACCTGTTCCTCCCCCACCAACTCTGTGGACCCTGTCTTGGTGATGGACACCACTGTTCATCACTCCCTCAGGTCAGGACTTTAGGAGTAGCGTTTTGGGGCTCCTCATTCTTCCTGACGCCCCGTCTAGCTAGCCACTCACCTCCTAGAGATCTCTAGTGTCTGTCCCCTACGTCTCCCCTGCCACTGTCTTACATTATCAGGCTCTTATTGGGTTATTTGCCCCTGGGCATTAGCTTTTTAACTGGTCTCCTCATTGAGTTTTCACCCGCTAATCTTTTAATGCTATTGCCATAATTTTTTTGTGGTAAAATCCACATAACATAAAATTTACCCATACAGTTAAGTGGCATCAAGTATATTCACGTTGTTATGAAATCACTACCACCATCCATCTCTAAAACTTTTTCATCTTCCCAAACTGAAACTCTGTACCCGTTAAACAGTAACTCTCCATTACCCATCTCCCTGGCTCCTTCCTGGTAACCATAATTCTACTTTCTGTCTCTGTAAATTTGTCTACTCTAGGTACTTCATACAGTATTTGCCCTTTTGTGGGTGGTTTATTTCACTTACCACAATAAGGTTCCACGTTGTAACATGTACCAGAATTTTCTTCCTTTTTAAGGCTGAATAACGTTCCGTTGTATATATGTACACCACATTTTGATTATTTATTCATTCGTCACTTGGGTTGCTTTTACCTTTCAGCTATTATGAATAATGTTGCTATAAACATGAGTAGACAAATATCTCTTTGAGACCCTGCTTTTATTTATTTATTTATTTATTGTGGTACGCGGGTCTTTCACTGTTGTGGCCTCTCCCGTTGCGGAGCACAGGCTCCGGACGCGCAGGCTCAGCGGCCATGGTTCATGGGCCTAGCCACTCCACGGCATGTGGGATCTTCCTGGACCGGGGCACGAACCCGTGTCCCCTGCATCGGCAGGCGAACTCTCAACCACTGTGCCACCAGGGAAGCCCGAGACCCTGCTTTTAATTCCTTTAGGTACATACCCAGAAGTGGAATTGCTGGACCATATGGTAATTCTATTTTTACTTTTTTGAGGAACTGCCCTACTGTCTTCCACGGCAGCTGCACTATTTTACACTCCCACCAGCAGTACACAAGTGTTCCAATTTTTCCACGTTCTCATCAACACTTATTATTTTCTAATTTTTTGATTATAGCCATCCGACTGGCTATGAGGTGATACCTCATTGTGGTTTTGGTTTGAATTTCCCTAATGATTAGTGATGTTGAACATCTTTTCATGTGCCTATTGGCCATTTGTATATCTTCTTTGGAGAGAGATCGATTCAAGTCCTTTGCCCATTTTTGAATCAGATTGTTTTTTGTTGTCCCATTGCATGAGTTGCCCTTTTTCTCTGTTAAGAGTGTACTTTGATGCACAGAAGTTTTCAATTTTGATGTAGTCCACTTTATCTGTTTTTTCTTTTGTTGCCTGTGCTTTTGGTATCATATCCTCCAATAACTTTTTTTTTTTTTTTTTTTTTTTTTTTTTTTTTGGAAGCCCAGTGTAAACAGAACCCCACTCTTTTTCCCTGCTCTGCCTCCACTTTCCCAGGGACAGCAGACTGTGGCAGCATCATTTAACTCAGTTCCTCAAATACTTTTTTTTTTTTTTTTTTTTTTTTTTTTTTGCAGTACGCGGGCCTCTCACTGTTGGGTCCTCTCCCGTTGCGGGGCACAGGCTCTGGACGCGCAGGCTCAGCGGCCATGGCTCACGGGCCCAGCCGCTCCGCGGCACGTGGGATCCTCCCGAACCGGGGCACGAACCCGTGTCCCCTGCATCGGCAGGCGGACTCTCAACCACTGCACCACCAGGGAAGCCCCTCCAATAACTTTTTAAATACATACATTTATATCCTTCCACTGTCCGTTTATAATCCTGCTATGGTTCCCTCTTTTAAACTCCTTAATGATCTAGTCTCTGTACTTCTTCAATCTCACCTCTTGGCGATAGCTCCACCCAAATATACTTAGCAAGTCACTGTGAATTACTGCATAGCTCTGAGCATTCCCCATTCTTTACACTGGCTGGTTCCACTTTCTCCCCCTCTTCGTTTTTCACTAAACTACCTTTCATTCACCTTTTAAGACTTCTTCAATACCTCCTCCTCTAAGAAGACTTCTTTGACTTTTCCCAGAGTTAGGTGCCTTCCTTGTCTTTCCATTGTTGACTTTTACTGTAACACTTATCAGAATGTGTTTTAAATGTTGGCTCACCTGTGTCCTGTCCCTCCAGGTAGACTGTAAATTCCTTAAGGGCAGGGCCCTATCCCTGTCTTGTCATCTGCATGCTGCTCAAACTTAGTTGAACAATTGAACCGGAATCTCTGCCACTGTTCAGTTGTTTTGACCTTGAGAAAACTAGTTAAACTCCCTGGGTCTCAATTTTCTCATAAAATCACTAGGATTTATTGAGATTATATTTTTAAGGTGCTTGGTGCTTCCTCTGGCCCAGAGTAAAAGCTCAACAAAAAATGAGCTGTTATTATCATCAACTTGTTGAATTGATATCTCAAGCTCTAATCAGTTGTATGACTTCGGACAAAATTCTTAAACTCCCAGGGCCTCAGTTTTTCCTTCTGTAAAGTGAGGTGTTTGACCTGGATCCTCTATAGCAGTAGTTCTCAAACTAGGCTGCACATTGCAATCATCTGGGGAGCTTTAAAAATACTGATGTCTAGGTCCCTCTCCCAAATTTTCTGATTTAATTGGTGTGAGGTACAGCCGGGCAAGGGTATATTTTAAAAGCTCCCCTGGTGATTCTAATGTTTAGCCAGAATTAAGAACCACTGATCTAAAGTTTCTTCCAGATATAACACGTTGATATAACAAGTTGAGCTGCCAGGATTCTTTGGAGGCCAGGGGATGGAATGTCTCCCAGCATTCTTCTGCTATCACTCTTTGTTAGTTTAGCAGGCAGCATTACTGAACAGGCTCACTAAGCTGGAATTCCAAGAGTATTTGTGGATTCCTGAGTGTTTATACTTAGCAGCTCCCTCCATCCTGGAGTGACCTGGGGGACCAGAACTCTGAGAAAGAAAAATATTGGCTTCTCCTTACCCCACTGCTCTAAACCAAGGCCCTGGAGTCTACCCTGGAATGTTGTACTGTGGAGTCCTCGTCAGGCTGGAGGGAAAGATCCTTGGTATAAACTTAGTGGGGAAACTTGGGGCCCTGACTAGAAGGGGGTGGAGGCTGAGAGTCACAAATATGCATTCCTTTAGGGTGCTTTAACACCACATTCACAGCCATTACTTATATGATTCCCAGAACAACCTTGAGAAATACAAAGCAGGCATTACTGCCCCCATTTTGTAGAAGAGAAAAACAAGTCTCTAAATGGTTGAGGACTTCACCAAAAATTACACGGTTGGGTTAGCAGCAGGACCAGCATGACAGCCCCTGTGTCCTGACTCCCCAAGCTGGCCTCTCTCACTATGTCTGCACGCCCAGTGTGAGATAATAGAAAACACATATTGGTCTCTTCTGGTTCCTGGCACAGAGCTCCCGAAACCCTTGTAGTTTCCTGGGTGATGGGAGTGTTTTTTGTTCTAATGAGGCGACTCTGGGTGGGGTCCTGAATGGCTCCTGGATGACCTGACTGGATGACCTAGCTGGAAAGACCAAGCCATGAGTAGAAGCTTGGAATTTTCAGCCCTGCCTCTCATTCCCTCAAGAAGGGAGAAGAGCTGGTAGTGGAGTTAACGATCAGCTATGCCTACGTGATGACGTCTCCATAAAAATCCCAAAGGTATGGAGCTCAGGGAGCTTCCAGTTTGGTGAACACATGCAAGTACTAGGAGGGTGATACACGCCGCATTCACTGGGACAGAAGCTTCTGTGCTCGGACCCTCCCAGACCTCACCTTATGTATCTCTTCATCTGGCTGTTCATCTGTATCCTTTAATAAATTGGTAAATGTAAGTAAGTGTGTGTCTGAGTTCTGTGAGCTACCCTAGCAAATAATTGAATCCAAGGAGGAAGACGTCATGGGAACCTCCAATTTGTAGCCAAGTCAGACAGAAGATGTGGGTATCCTGGTGGCCTACTACTTGTGATTGGCATCTGAATCTTGGTTGTGGGGATGGGGGGAGGGGGCAGTCTCATGGGACTTAACCTGTGGGATCTGACTGTCTCTAGTAGATGGTGTCAGGATTGAGTTAAATTGTAGAACACCCTGGTGTGTCACAGAAAATTGCTTGGCGTGGGGGAAGAACCCACACCTGTGGTGTCAGAAGTGTTGTGAGTGTGGTAGTGGTGTGAGAGCAATGAAACACAGGTGGAAAGACTGAGGTTTTATCTAAAACACCCAGGTAGCTCAGTCTTTCTTGGCTCCTTGGAGTTGGAGCTGTGGTTCTAAAAGGCCCCATCAAATGTTACCGCGAACAACTGAAATAACTCTGCCCAATTCCCCTGTGATCCCTTGCCTCTGAGCATAGCAGTGCTAAATGGGATCATTAGCAGATGCCTTCAGTTCTGCAGTTTGGGGTGTTCAGTACTAGCTATGAGGCTTGGACACTCAGGGAGGTGTTTAGTTATAATGGCCCATGTGTCCAGGGACACTCACAAGGGCCTGTAGAGCACTGTTAGTCAAATGCAAATGCTGGGTCACAGACAGGGGTTGGCCCTTGGCCACTGGCTCAAGATGAAATGGAAAAACCAGAACAGGGTAGTGATTTTTTTTTTTAACTAAGCTCAATTTAATTTAAAGCCCTGTCTTTTTTTCTGAGACTATGTCTTTCCTACTTTTTTTGGTCTTAAAATTACCTTTCATAAAAAAGTGGTAATGGTAGATGGCAGTTTATTTTAATGTCCTGAATGGCATGGTTAAAATAGCCACCCTACGTGAATTCCCAAAATTGCTTTTGAAATGTTATTGATCCAAGGAGTCCTGAGTTTGGTAACACTCACCATTTTGGAGGAACATGTGATCTCAACTCTTCAGGGGCGTGGGAGGCCACAGAGAGCGCCTCACCTCGAGGGTGGTGGTAAAAATTGAATTAAAAATTCAAATTTAATTAAAAATTAAAATAATTAAAATGCCTGGAATTGGGCTTTGCCACCTATAAGTTCACAGAACCACTTTGGTTTTATTTAACAGACATTTACATCGTGCTTCCTAGATGCTCAGCCCAGTCTCAACTGCTGCACAAACATGATCTCATTTCATCCTCATCAAGCCTTTGAGGTACATGCTATTATTATCTTCACTTCCATTTTAAAGATGAGGAAACTAAAATGTGAGGGCATTGAGAAACTTGCCCAAGGTCACAGCTAGTTAGTAGCAGAGCCAGAAGTCAAAGCCAGGGAGTTTGGCTCTGGAGTCCATGCTCTTAATCCCTAAACCATGCTGCCTGGTTAGAAGCAATTTCAGACTTTTGTGGCATGTAATGATCTATTTTCAGCCTCTGACTCCATAGACAGAAGCTGCCTGTGGACTAAGCTGCCTGATCTGTATTGAGCAGCTGTCAGTGATCTCTTTTGAGCCCTTCCACAACACCACTGGCAGAATCAGTGGGCAGATGGCTCTTGGACAGAGCCTGGCAAGTAAGCAACTGTGAAAGCAGTGGACTTTGGATAAGGTCAGGAAGTCCTTGTAGCTTGGAACCTGGGTCTGTGCAAAGGCCTTCTGAGAGGTCCCCTAGAGCTTAGACATGTGGTTTTCAAACACATTTTTTTTTTTTTTTTTTGCGGTACGTGGGCCCCTCACTGCCGTGGCCTCTCCCGTTGCGGAGCACAGGCTCCGGATGCGCAGGCTCAGCATCCACGGCTCAAGGGCCTAGCCGCTCTGCAGCATGTGGGATCTTCCCGGACCAGGGCACGAACCTGTGTCCCCTGCATCAGCAGGCGGACTCTCAACCACTGCGCCACCAGGGAAGCCCCTCAAACACATTTTTTAAAGCAACCAAACACTTTTCTCAATCATAGACACATGGGCAGTTAATACATATACACATGCACCCCATCTATGTGAAATCCCTTCTTAAAGCAGATACAAGTGGAGGGTGTGTTGAAGCAGAAGTGGGGATCCAGTTGATCTTACTCTGATCCCTTATGCAGTATTGAGTCACTATCAGGGAACTTAGAGCTTTGAGGAGCACAGTTTGAAAACCATTGCTCCAGACCATGGTTTCCTGGAGCATGTCCTACAAAATATTAGTCTTGTGAGATGCTTTGTAGGAAAAAAAAAGTTTCATGGTCAAATACATTTGGGAAACTCAGGTTGTTTCATCCTTGCTTTGTGATTTACAGTTACTTATTAGCGGGTAAAGAGTCTGAAAAATCTGAAAGGGGGTGAAACCACTTTTAATCCACAATTTTCCTCTTAAAAATGTGGATGAGGGCTTCCCTGGTGGCACAGTGGTTGAGAGTCCGCCTGCCGATGCAGGGGACGCGTGTTCGTGCCCCGGTCCGGGAAGATCCCACATGCTGCGGAGCGCCTAGGCCCGTGAGCCATGGCCGCTGAGCCTGCGCGTCTGGAGCCTGTGCTCCACAACAGGAGAGGCCACAACAGTGAGAGGCCTGCGTACC
>NW_006798383.1:3454591-3471596 GCF_000442215.2 Lipotes vexillifer | reverse complement strand
GAAAAAAAAAAAAAAAAAAAAAAGTGGATGAAGTGAAAAAAAATGGGTGAATCATTTTATATTTACACAGTGCAATACTATAGAGCAATGAAAATAGATGAACAATTGCTACATATGGATGCATCTTACTACTATATTAATGAGTGAAAGAAGCCAGACACAAAGGCATGTATACTGTATGAGGTGGGAGGTGACATAGTGCATGGAAGGGGGCATGAGATGAGTTTTGAAGCTTCTGGTTATATTTTATACCTTGATTTGGGTGGTGGTTACATAAGTGTGTTTACTTCGTGAAAATGATTTGTGCATTTGTGCATTTTCTATATATGTTTATGTTATGCTTCAGGAAAAAAAAGGGAAAAGCAAACGAAATACCAACATTGAAGGGACCAAAAAAGAAATGTACATGAATTTAACTCATAAAAATATATATATATTTTTAATACTGCAGGTTTTCTGAATCAGGTTATCTGGTTCAAAGGCAGGCCTCCTGGAAAACTCAGAGGATGAAGGGTTTCCCCTGGACCACCACTAGAGAAAAGGTATTATAGTATGCACTGAGCAAGGAGGCCCACATTTATTTGACTCTCTAGTCTGCATCTGTTTCTGGTCTTCATTCCTAATTCCCTGTGTATTAGTTTCCTATTGCTGATGTAACTAATTATCACAAATTTCATGGCTTAAAGCAACACAAAAGTATTATCTAAATTCTGGAGATCAGAAGTCTGAAACGGGTTTCAGCGGATTAAAATCAAGGTCTTATCCAGCTATGTTCCTACGTTCCTTCACGAGGCTCTTGGGGAAAATCAGTCTCCTCGCCTTCTTCAGCTTTTAGAGGCTGCAGGTATTCCTTGACTCATGGTCCCCTTCCATCTTCACAGCTAGCAATGGCCGGCTACCTCTTTCTCACATCGCATCACTGACGCTGACTCTTGTCCTTCCCTCTTCTACATTTATTTTTTTTTTAAGATTTATTTATTATTTATTTATCTTATTTATTTTTGGCTGCGTTGGGTCTTAGTTGCACACGCGGGGTCTTTGTTGAGGGACGCTGGATCTTTCGTTGTGGTGCGTGGGCTTCTCTCTAGTTGTGGCATACTGGTTTTCTCTTCTCTAGTTGTGGCACACAGGCTCCAGGGTGCATGGACTCTGTATTTGTGGCATGTGGGCTCTGTAATTTGCGGCACATGGGCTTTCTAGTTGAGGCCCGCGAGCTCAGTAGTTGTGGTGCCGGGGCTTAGTTGCCCTGTGGCATGTACTCCCTATTTAAGGTCAGATGATTAGCAAACTTAATTCCATCTGCTACCTTAATTCTCCTTTGCTCTATAATTGCGACACAGTCACAGGTTCTAGGGATTAGGCCATTATTCTGTTTACCACGCCTGCTAAGGGATTAGATACAGATCCTAGTACTTAACCTATTTTCTCTTCTATTAGCATGGGTTTTCTTTCAGATAGTTAGCATCTGACCAAAAAATTAGTTGAAAATAATTGTTTTGGGTTTGCTGAAAGTAAAAGTAATGAACTCAACTATCCATCACTCAAATGAGAGATTTATTTACTTTTAACCCAATAGGACACTTGTTACAAGAGTGCTATAGATGCCAAATAAGGGAGGACCCCAGTTTGTGGCAGGCTTGGAAAACTGTGTGGGTCTCAGGGACTGCACCCTCTTTGTGCCAATGAAATGTAATCATTGAGGGCTAGTATCTGACATCTGAAGTGGAGCCCAGAAAGGGGATTAAAAGACTGGTGCTCTGAAGGTGAGGTGACATAGTTTGTAATCCCTGATCCTACAAGTATGAGTCAGTTTCTTTGTTTGGGTCAATTGAATAGTTTCCACAGTATTGAAAAACTGCTGTTCACAGTGGCTCCTTGGACTAGCAAAGAAGGAAGAAACCCAAAAAGTCAGTTGTTGCCCAGGCAGCAGGCAGCAGGAGGTGGCTCAGACTGGCTGCTGCCGTGGCAACATTGATTACTGTCACAGGCAGTCATGTGGTAGGTAGATAGCAATTTCAGAGAACACATGGACCACCTGCATCAGAATTACCTGGAGAGGTCGTTTAAATATGAATTCCCAGGCTGCACAGCCAGAGATTGGGATGAGATCTGGAGTCTGCCTTTTTGAAAGGCAACCCCTACTCTTTTTATTTATTTATTTATTTATTTTTATTTATTTTATTTTTGGCTGTGTTGGGTCTTTGTTGCTGTGCGCGGGCTTTCTCTAGTTGCGTCAAGTAGGGGCTACTCTTTGTTGCGGTGCACGGGCTTCTCATTGCAGTGGCTTCTCTTGCTTCAGAGTATGGGCTCTAGGTGTGCAGGCTTCAGTAGATGTGGTGCGTGGTCTCAGTAGTTATGGTGTACGGGCTCAGTAGTTGTGGCTCATGGGCTCTAGAGCACAAGCTCAGTAGTTGTGGTGCACAGGCTTAGTTGCTCCACGGCATGTGGGATCTTCCCAGACCAGGGCTCGAACCCGTGTCCCCTGCATTGGCAGGCGAATTCTTAACCACTGTGCCATCAGGGAAGCCCAACCCTTATTCTTGATTGTAGTTTAAGAACCACTGATTGAAGAAAATAATGCATCACCGTTACAAGTCCCTATACAAACCCTTGTTGTATATCCTTGGATGAGGCCTCACCTCTTTGCTGTGAAAACCAGAGCCACTTTCTTGCTTACGAAGGGCCAATCTTCAAAAGACAAAGTAGATGTGCTGTCCCAGGAATTGATAATGACAAATGCCCAAGTTTTGCAAGTGCTAAGAGTTTAAATAGTCCTTTCATGATTTCTGCAAGAATGGAACCTTTTTTTCCCCCAAGGAACATCTAGTAACATCTCACAGAACTAGTCATGTCAAAATATACTTTGGGACTCCCAAAATAAATTTCCCAAACGGGTGAAATGCTGTTCAATATCACTGGGAAGGACTAGGGTGGGACCCAAGCAGGTTTCGATATGAACCCAGGACTGGAGAGGATGGCTAAGATGCAGGACTGGGCCTCTGATATGATGGAGAGATACCATTCTTTCTCTAGGAAGGTGGGACTATCGCATATACATAAAGAACACCACATAGGCTTCCTGATTTTTCCAAGAATCACTGTTGTCATGAGCCACTGTTGCTGATGAGAATGTGTTCTTATTCCCTTACATGAGTTAAGAACAAGTGGATTAGTGGATGTGTGAAATTCAAAGTGTTTTATATTTCTCTAATACTACTGTGATACTTGTAACTCAAGGTGTGGGCAAATTCTGATTTGCTAGTTGAGGTGAACACTCTTGACTGCCTACCTAGCATCCATTCCCCACCCCTTCTCCCTGTCAAAAATCCCAGTTTTGCTCAGATATCCTCTCCATCCCCAAAACCCAGGGACAAATCTGATTAATCAGTGTATGATCCTTCCTTGGCAATGATTATTGGTCCTGGGGGTCTGCATATGTCCTAATTCATCCCAGTGCGGTTGAAGGGAGGACTTAGAATCTTTTGTTGACACAAACAAGGATACTTGTAGCCATCCTACAAGCAATGAGGGGAACATGTTTTAGGATGAAGGCAACCCTGAAGGTTGCAGGACAGAGAAATGAAACCTGTTCCTTGTGTCAGTGTCAGTGACTGAATCGTGTACCCTGGAGTCCACAATACCTCTGGATTTTCTTATTGTTTAAGCCTGTTTTAACTGGGTTTTCTGTTACTTATGGTCAAAAAATTTCCTAATGTCTACAGTTGCTTGTTTGCTTTGTACTCTTTGGTTTATGCATTTTATATGTAACACGTAAAAAAGTAAAAAGTAAGAAGATTAGATTGTGGGCTGAGAGAATAATGATCTGTGGGACAAAATTTGTTTATATAAAAGCTGTTGTGAGTTGTGTGCTTCTTCCTGTATTATCACGCCTTTCAGTTCCCACAGGTGTCCACATCCAGAAGACAAATTCATTAAATCAGTTTCTTTTTGTATTTCTTGTCTCAAAATTAATTATATGTGTCTAGCTTCCTTTTAGCACAGAATGTTGTTTACTGAGGTTGATGCAGAGTGCTAAAATGGGGACATTCAGGTAGGAAGTGCCTTCATTGACTAATGGCATAAAGCCTAAACTTACCTAGGCTTATCAAAGAAGTGGCTTTCCCAATAAACGAGTGAACGCTCTTTGTCATTCTGACATTAGTATGCCTTACTTTTTGGTCCTAATATAGATGCTGCTTAACCTGAACACGTGAAATGCTGTATAGGGGGCTGGCAGGTCTGGTCCCACAGTGAAGAGGCGTTCCATCGTAAGCCCAACAACTTACCTCTTAGAGACCAAGATTGGAATGGTTGGTGTTGTAGCAGATCTACCTGGAAACGAATTGTACTACTGTCTCACTCAGGTTCCTGCTCCGAGAGACTGCTGATGACTTCACAAGGTAGAACACCGGGATATAAGCCCTGATGTACTTTTTTTTTGTTTTTAAATAATTTAATCAAACTCAAAGCATTGTAAAAGGCATTAAAATTAAAAACAATCCTACCACACATTCATTTAGTTATTAATTAATTTATGTAAAAATATATATGGAATCCCCAATGTGCCAGACCCTGGGCTAGGTGCTGTATCCTCTCTCAGGGGATGAGACGGACACAGTGGACAAGACTATCCCTGCTCCTCTGGAGCTTACAACCTAATGAAAAGGCAGATATTAAAGACATAATCGCACAAATATTTATTTAATTGCAATTGTGGGATGGGAAGGGAAGGGAAGGGAAGGTACGGGCAACATGAAAGAATACTGGGGTAGGGAGATTGGGAAGCCCTCTCTGAGTTACATTTGAGCTAAGGCCGAAAGGATGAATAGAGTTCAAAACGTAAAAAGAGCTTTTATGGAGGGACATGGGGACCAGCAACTGAAAAGTGGCAATTTGGAAGGAGCTCAGTGAACATGGAGGAAACGGTCCTATTTATGTATTTGATTTCTTTTCTTTTAAGTTTTTTTGAATTTTTTTTCCATTTTATTAAAAAAATTTTTATCTGTGTAATAAACACATTTTTTTTCTTTTCCATTATGGCTTATCTTAGGATACTGAATATAGTTCCCTGTGCTATATAGTAGGACCTTGTTGTTTATCCATTCTATATGTAATTGTTTGCATCTGCTAACCCCAAACTTCCAGCCCACCCTCCCTTGACTTTTTTTTACTGTGGTAAAATATATATAACACAAAATTTGCCATTTTAGCCATTTTTAAGTGTACAACTTAGTGGCATGAGTACATTCACAGTGTTGTGCAACCATCACCACTGCCTGTTTCAACACTTTTTTCATCATCACAAACAGAAATTCTGGACCCATTAAGCAATCATTTCCCATTCCTCCCCACTGCCCCAGTCTCTGGTAACCTCTGATCTACTTTCTGTCTTTATGAATTTGTCTATTTTAGGTACTTCACAAAAGTAGTATCATGTAACATTTGTCCTTTTGTGTCTGGCTTATTTCACCTGGCATAACGTTTTCAAGGTTTATCCATGTTGTAGCAGTACCAGAACTTCATTTATTTGTATGGCTGAGTAACAATCCATTGTATGCATGTACCATACTTTGTTTATCCATTCATGTGTTGATGTCCATTTGGGTTGATACCACCTGTTGGCTACTATGAATGATGCTTCTGTGAACATTGGCATATGAGTGTCTGTTTGAATCCCTGTTTTCAGTTCTTTGGGGAATATACCCAGAAGTAGAATTGCTGGGTCATATGGTAATTCTATATTTAGCTTTTTGAGGAACCACGACAGAGGCTGCACCATTTTACTTTCCTACCAGCAGTGCAGGAGGATTCCAGTTTCTCTACATCCTTGCCAACACTTTACCTCCTTTTTTTTTTCCCTTAAAGTAGGTATGGAGTAGTATCTCTGTGTATTCGATTCTAACTCTTCTGTCTCCTCAGGAATCCATCTATTCTGAAACTCGGAAGTTTTTCGGGACCACTAATCTGGCATGGGGCTTATAACGACCTGCCTTCTTCTTTACCCAAGTGTTTAATTTCCTGAATAGATATTCAGCAACTCTGGGGTAAGGTGTGGGTGGGGAATCAATTTATTTATTTATTTATTTATTTTTGGCTGTGTTGGGTCTTCATTGCTGCGCGCGGGCTTTCTGTAGTTATGGCAAGCGGGGGCTACTCTTTGTTGCGGTGCGCGGGCTTCTCATTGCTGTGGCTTCTCTTGTTGCGGAGCACGGGCTCTAGGTGCACGGGCTTCAGCAGTTGTGGCACATGGACTCGGTAGTTGTGGCTCACGGGCTCTAGAGCACAGGCTCAGTAGTTGTGGTGCACAGGCTTAGTTGCTCTGCGGCATGTGGGATCTTCCCGGACCAGGACTCAAACCCGTGTTCCCTGCATTGGCAGGCGGATTCTTAACCACTGTGCCACCAGGGAAGTCCCGGGGGATCAATTTAGATTTCCAGTATTTACTACCTGGTAGATGTTTGATAAATAGAACAATTGTGATAGAGGTTGCAGATCTTATCTTTCTCATGTTGTAAACACCCAGTGGAAGTTTCCAACAGGCACCTCAGAGATCTTTGCTTGATTCAAATGAATTAATTTTCCTGAGTATATGAGGCAATTGATCGGTTGGTTACATTCCATTCATTTGAACTGCAGACCTGATCTCTGCCACTCCTCTGCTTTATGCCGTCAAGTACTCTCCATTGCACTTAAGATAAGGCTGCAGATGATTTATATGGTCTATAGTGCCCTGTGAGGTCTGGTTCTGCCTCCTTACGGACCATTTTTTGCCACTTTCCCCCTTTCCCTCTAGGCTGCTGATCACTCTGCAGATAATACAAGGCTCATCCCTACTTCAGGGCCTTTGTGCCAACTGGTCCCTTTTTCAGGGATTCTCTACTCTTCCAAGTAAGCCCCTCTCTCACTTTTTTTTTACTTAAAAAAGTCCTGTTCATCCTTCAGGGCTCAGCTGAGATGTTCCTGACCCTCGCCCTACCCCAAAGCCGAGCCCCTATTTTGTTCTCCCTCAAAGCATCTTTTACTTTTCCTGCATAGCACTTACTAATTGTAGTAAAATAATTGTTTGTTTAAAGTCCATCTTTCCAGGCAGTCAGAAACCTACATGAGGGCAGAAACTCATGTCTTTATTGATCAGTGTTAGGCATATGGAAGGAGTTCAGTGCACATTTTTGAAGACATGTAGGTGCTCCTAAGTCTTACATGGATGTCCTGTCTCTCAAATTGGACTAGATGTTTCTAGCTGGACTAAATGTTTTCTGATTGTCCTCTCGAATAATGCATTATCACAGTAAGTGCTGACCCTATGCTGTTAGAGAAAGATGGGTGAAAAAGAGAGGAGACTTCCAAGGTGGCTGATTGGATCTATGATTGAATACTTCCTGGGAGAAAGATCTGGGGGCAGGCTGTTTCTAGGCCATAGGGCAGGGTATTGAGCAATGCTTGCGTTTATCTGAGGGATTCTGCCAAGAAGCAGAAAACTGATGAGTGACCTGTAAACGCAGCTCACATTCTGGGTGACTCAGAGTTTATGGTATTCTAGGGGGAAATTGTGTTAATCAGAGGGGTAGGGTAGCCATGTGGGTGCTTGGGCACGAAGTTTGGTGAGAAGCCATCCAAGGCCACAGTGGGATGGCCTTTCTTGCCAAGTACTGCCTGGGCCCTTCCGCCAATGTCAAGTCAGAGACACCAAGCAAGCCACTTAAGGCTCTTCATTCCTTCCTCAGGCTCCCCAGTCCTCTGTTAGAAGGTTGTTTCATAGTTGGCATGGCTTGTCTTACTCCTGAAAGTCATGAGACCAGGTATCTTGTCCTTTTGCATGTGTAAAATTAATTTTTGATTAAAAAAGCAATGCATGGGACTTCCCTGGTGGCGCAGTGGTTAAGAATCTGCTTGCCAGTGCAGGGGACACGGGTTCGAGCCCTGGTCTGGGAAGGTCCCACATGCCGTGGAGCAACTAAGCCTGTGCGCTACAACCACTGAGGCCGCACGCCACAACTACTGAAGCCCGTGCACCTAGAGCCCGTGCTTCGCAACAAGAGAAGCCACCGCAATGAGAAGCCCGCGTACCTCAACGAAGAGTAGCCCCCGCCCGCCGCAACTAGAGAAAGCCCGCACGCAGCAACAAAGACCCAATACCACCAAAATAAATACATTTATTATTTTTTTAAAAAAAGCAGTGCATGAGTACATTTATCTTCTAAAACATTAAAACTAAAGCTAATACCCCCTTTGAACATTATCCACAATCTTGGTCCTTTATCCCTGTCTTAAAGATAACCTCTGATAAAAGAGTTTGGCAGGTAGCCTTACAATCTGTTTTGAAAATCTTTTACAAACTTAATATGTAATTGTCTTAGTTCAGGCTGCTATAACAGGATACCAGAGACTGGGTGGTCTATAAATAATATAAATTTATTTCTCACAGTTCTAGAGTCTGGGAAGCCCAAAAGCAAGGTATTAGCAGATTCAGTGCTTGGTGAAGGCCCACTTCCTGGTTCAGAGACAGCTGTCTTCTTGCTGTGTCCTCACAGGGCAGAACGGAGTGGGCAGCTCTCTGGGATCTCTTTTATAAGGACACTAATTCCATTTATGAGAGCTCTGCCCTCACGACCTAATTACCTCCCAAAGGCCCACCTTCAGATACCATCACATTGGGGATGAGGTTTCAGCATATGAAATTAGAGGGGACACAAATATTGTCTATAGCAGGGAGGATAAGAAATAATGGTATTTCTGTGTTTTATATTAACTTTTTATTTTGAAATAATTTAAGATTTACAGAAGAGTTACAAAGATAGTACAGAAAGTTTCAGTGTACCTTTCACTCAGCCTGTCCTAGTGCTACCAGCTTACACAACTCCAGTTCAGTCATCAAAACGAAGAAGTTAACATTGGAACAATACTATTAACTAAACTATAGACTTTATTAGAACTTCACCAGTTTTCCCACTAATGTCCCTTTTCTTTTCCAGGATCCAATCCAGGATCCCATGTTGTGTTTAGTTGTCTTGTCTCCTTAGTCTCCTTCAATCTGTAATAATTCTCAGTCTTTTCTTGGCTTTCATGACCTTAACACTTTTGAAGAGTCCAGGTCAGGTATTTTGTAGAATATCCCTCAATTTGGGCTTGTCTGATGATTTTTCATGATTAAACTAAAGTGATTCATTTTGGGGGAGAGTTTTTTAAAAATATCAAATCAGTCAATCAATCTCATGCTGCAATTTGCTGTTTTCATTCAACAGTATGCTTTTGATAGCACAGGGAGATCAGCTCGGTGCTTTGTGACTACCTGGAGGGGTGGGATAGGGAGGGTGGGAGGGAGGGAGACGCAAGAGGGAAGAGATATGGGAACATATGTATATGTATAACTGATTCACTTTGTTATAAAGCAGAAACTAACACACCATAGTAAAGCAATTATACCCCAATAAAGATGTTTAAAAAAATAAAAATAAATAAAAATAAAAAATACCAATATGCTTTTGAGATAGATCTATATTAACATATATAGATCAAGGTCATTTATTTAAAATTCTCTACAGAATTCCATTTTATGAGTATTCTACATTTTATTTAGCCATTCCCCTATTGCTGGGCATTATGGCTGATTCCAAATTTTCTTTATTAGCAGTATCATAGTAATTATCCTTGTACATACCTCCATAACATGGAGTTATGGTAGATAACTAGAAGTGGCATTGCTGAGACACGGATTTAATAGATGTTGTCCAATTGCCCTCTAAATGGCTGTGACAATTTACATTCTTTTGATATCATGAAGCTTGAAAATTGTTGCCAGTTTCTGTTTTAATTTCCATTTCCCTGGTTACTACTGAGGTTGGGCATCTTTTTGTATTCTTATTGGCAATTTATATATTTTTTTCTGTGAACTGCCTATTTACATTTGCCCATTTTTCTAGTGAATTTTTTTCTTATTGATTTGTTGAGTTCTTTATATGTTCCACATACACATCCTTTGTTTTATATATTACAAATGTTTTCTCCTAGTCTGTTATCTCTTAACTTTTTTTCCCATTTTTTTCAAGTTATTTCATCTCTCTGATTAAAAAAATTTTTTTTCTGGTGTTTTTCTTTTGGAAACAAAGTTCTTGATTATAAAAGTAATATAAACAGGGCTTCCCTGGTGGCGCAGTGGTTTAGAGTCCACCTGCCGATGCAGGGGACACGGGTTCATGCCCCGGTCCGGGAAGATCCCACATGCCGCAGAGCAGCTGGGCCTGTGAGCCATGGCCGCTGAGCCTGCGCGTCCGGAGCCTGTGCTCCACAACGGGAGAGGCCACAACAGTGAGAGGCCCACGTACCTCAAAAAAAAAAAAAAGTAATATAAACAATGTAGAAAATCTGGGAAATTTATGAAAAAGTATAAAGAACAAAAGAAACCACCCCAAGTCTTATCTCTGAAAGAAAACCACTATGAACATACTTATTTACATATTTCTTTCTAGTCTTGTGTGTGTGTGCATGCACATTTTTTGCTCAGATGAGATCACATTGCATATATATATTTTTTCTATTTGCTTAGTGCCATGGTCTTTAGACACAAACTCTGGCCTTTTTTCATGTGCCCTTGGTTTAAAGGTAGTGTCAGACTACCTTCCAACTCCTATTTCTTCTCCCCACATACCCTTGAAAAATCTAGTAGGTGAGAGCCCCAAGCCCTGTCCTCAGCTGACCTGAAGCTGGCTCAAAAACACGAGGGTAGAAATGCTCCAGCAGAGCACGTATTAAAAAGTCTTGGAGGTTTTAGCTGACTATAAGTTCAATGAGTCAGTTAGTGCAGGTACCAAGAACTTTATTGCTTGAGTGCAAGGCAGTACAAGGAGGGAGCTACAGTCCTGCTCTGCTCTGATGGTACCACAAACATTTGGTTCAGTCTTGGGCAACGTACTCTAAAGTAGCCACAATCAAACTGAGTAGGTGCATGAAAAGAATGAGGACAAAGACCCTCAAAACGAGGACAAAGGAGAAACAATGGAAGGAATGGGAGATACTGGTCTGGAAAAGAGAAGACCTTGGGCAGAAGTCTTCAAGTATCTGAAAAGTGGAAGGTGGGAGAGAGATTAGACCTGTTTGTTCTCTGAGGCTCCAAGGGATAGGACTTGGGCTAGAGAGTGGATGCTTAAGAAACATCTTCTGGCTAGTCAGAGCTGCAGAGACTAAGGAATGCATTGCTCTGGAAATAGTGGCTTTCTGTCATTGAGGAGTCTTCTTTCAGGTGCAAGTTCGTGGTGGGTGGGTGGGAGTTGATATAATAATGAACATTTCTTGAGTGCCATGTGCCAGGACTGTGCCGAGGATCTTACCTCTATTATCTTATTTCATCCTGTCACCACCCCATGAGGTAGGTACTGTTGTTATCCATCCCTATATTGAAGATGAGGGCACTAGGTATGATGAAATCAGGTGTATCGCCCAAAGTGACACAGTTGGCGAGTTGTGGAACTGGGGTTCCAACCCTTTCTGACAAACTCCAAAGCTGGTACTTTCAGTCATCATTGGGATTCAGGCATGGTATGGGAGTCTGGACCAGAGGGTTTTTGAGGTCCGTTCGACTGTAAGATTCTGTGGCTGGGAAAACGGATGCCCCCACCCCGCTAAGAGAAAGCATAGGAGTGTAAGTGAGGTAGTCCAGGGCCCTGCAGAAGGCCCAGGGATGGAGACCTAAAGGACATGGAAGGGTTGTCAACGTGCGTCACCCCATAGCTCAGCAGCGGGCAATGTCCTGTTGTTTGAAGATCCCCAGACCCACGCAAGGGACCGGGACGCAGGCCCGCCTCGCGGTTCCACTCCCGCAGCGCGGCCAGGGAGCGTCGCGGAGGCCGGGTTCTGCGGCGGAGCTGGGGGACGGAACAGCGCGTTGGTCCCTGGCCGGGCGCGAGCCGGGGGCGGTGCCGGGGCGGTGGGGGCTGGGAGGGCGCGCGCCCGGGCGGCTGCGGCAGTTGCGCCCTGGGTTTGCTGCCGTGCGGTGGGGCCGGTGAGTGCGGCGGGATCCGTGGGCGGGAGGGGAAGGAGCGGGCGGGCGAGGGAGCGAGGGAGGGTGAGCGGTGGAGCGCGCGACCTGGGCCAGGGCCCCCCTCCTGCCCCCGCCCCGGCCCTACCCGGCCGCTACGCCCCTCATGCCCGGCTCGTCCGGGCGCCCGCCTGCGAGCTCGTGGACCCCGCACGCCTCCAGCCCCAGGTAGCCCCCGCCTCGGAGCAGCCCCTTGCTCCGCGCCGCGGCGACGCCCCCAGCCCCACGTCACGCTCGCGCCATTGTTTCCTGGCCTTGGGCTCTCTGGGAGCCGCCTTACCCTCGGAACGCGGCCCCTCGCCTCGCCGCTTTCCGGCCCGGTGCCCCGCTTTTCCCTCACGCTGGTGGCAGCCCCCATTCCGCCTCGGACGGACGCCTCTTTACTCAGTTGTGCTTATATTTTACGGCCGACGCCTGGCCTCCTCCCGTCCGCACCCGAAGCCTGCTTTTCCGCCCTGTTAATGGACCTCCCCACCCCTTGCGCGTTCCCGGTCAACCCCGGAGGAACTAGCTAGCCGCTGTGTTAGGATGCAAGGCTGACAGCGTTGTAGCAAGAACCACCAAAAATTGCCAACTGAAAGCCCACATGCCAGTTTTCGTCGTTTGCAGCACTTCCTGGAAAGCTCACACCGAATTGCAGGCCGCCGCAAAAAAACGTGCTAGTTGTTTCCCAATGGCTCCCAAGTCAGGGGCCAACTGTCCGGTGGCAGTCTATTCCTTTCCTTTTCCTGGGGTACGCCGAAGCCCTCGAGAGCCAAGAGGGAGATGCAAATCTGAGGCCTAAACCATTAGTTGTAAGCATGACGTTTGGGGGCTTTTACTTCTGTAGGCCTTAGCTTTTAAAGGCAGTAGGAAAAAATTTAAAAATTTTAAAAAGGCAGTAGGTAGAGTTGGATGTCAGACGTAGTGTTTTCCCGGCTTTGGGCCGTTATTTTGAGGATGCATTGTTAAGTGCAGTGCTCTGCAATGACTAGTAACCATTATAGGGTTGTGTGTGTACGCGTGTGTGCGTGTTCGGGTGCGGACAGTTTCTTCTTGATTGAACTTGTTTCATAATGCGTATATACTGTTCATTTTGCCTCTTAAGGCAGCGGATGCAAACTCTGGTAACTGTAATGTGAAACAGTGCTATTTACCGTGGAAACAATGTTATTGAGGTTTTTTAAGATATTTACCTCGACACTTTTCAACACTGGTTAGAATTTATCCAGATGAAGACATCCAGGCCTGAAGAGGTTAAGTTCAAGAAGACACAGCTTGTAATTAAAAGCAGAGCTCTACATGCTGGGCTGGTGCTAGCGCACGCAGACTTTTTATTTTTGAAATGCATTTCTATTGCAGTGTAAGCCACTACATTTCGGTATAGGTGCTGCATTACTCTCATCAACCCAGACTTTAGATTTTATTTAACTTATTTTTAATAAAATTTTTAAATTTATTTATTTTTGGCGGCGTTGGGTCTTCGTTGCAGTGCGTGGGCTTTTCCTTGTGGCTTCTCTTGTTGCAGAGCACGGGCTCTAGGCACGTGGGCTTCAGTAGTTGCAGCACGGGGGCTCAGTAGTTGTGGCACGCGGGCCTAGTTGCTCCAAGGAGTGTGGGATCTTCCTGGACCAGGGATCGAACCCGTGTCCCCTGCATTGGCAGTCGGATTCTTAACCACTGCGCCACCAGGGAAGTTCCCAGACTTTAGATATTTAGAATTCAGTGATTAGCTAATCTGTAAAATGAGAGGGCCAAAGGAGTTGTTTGCAAGGGTTCATTCCGTTCTAAGATTTGATTCCATTGTTTGCAAATTTACAATCAGCCTCAAGTTTCCAAAAGTTTATAATTGTAGGAAGATTTATATAGATATTTACATAGGGTATCTGCAAACCTTACTAGTGGTATCAGGTGTATCTTCCTAAGGAAAGCCAGATTACAGTAGAATGTTAGGAGGAATGTTCATTCATCTGTCTCTAGGCTATTTCTACTGTTTAACGGGGGAAAGAAAGAACACAAAACATGTTTTTTTTTTTAAGTACATTTTTTTTTTTTTTTTTTTTTCGGTACGCGGGCCTCTCACTGCTGTGGCCTCTCCCATTGCGGAGCACAGGCTCCGGACGCGCAAGGCGCAGCGGCCATGGCTCATGGGCCTAGCCGCTCCGCGGCATGTGGGATCTTCTCGGACCGGGGCACGAACCCGTGTCCCCTGCATCGGCAGGCAGACTGTCAACCACTGCGCCACCAGGGAAGCCCTAAAAAAGTACATCTTTTTATTGCTTACCTCTCTTACCAAAAAGCTTAAATTAAATAGTAAAAAAAAAACCAACCAACTTTATCATGTTGTTTATGATAAATAAATATCATATCTTTTCCACTTCTTATGTACATAAAATTTTTATGTAGTTATAATTGCTGTGTACATATTTAAAATTTTGCAGTTCCACACATTTTGGGGATGTCCATGTGTCTAGAGAATTCATCTACTTTTCATTTGTGGAGGCTCTGTAACATGCTTATGCCCAGTCAACAATGCCTGGCATACAGGCTCTCAGTAAATTTTTGTTGAATGAATGTAATATTTTGAGCTGCTTAGACATCTCGGAACACGAAATGTTAAATATCACAAGGCATATGTTAAATGACATGTGAGCATTAAAGGCCATCAACGCAAAGGCACATGAGCCACGAGGCAGCATCACATATGTTTAAGGACCTGGGTTTTGGAGTCTGGGTTTGAGACCTGGCTTTGCCACTTAGCATCCACGCACCCTTAGAGAACTTAACTGTAGAGAGCTTCACTCAGTTTCTCTCACCATGAAAAAGGGAAAAATAGAACAAATTTCAAATTTCACAGAGTTGTGTGGGGTGAATGGGATAATTCCATTGAAGCAATACAGGCATACATTAAATTCTCTATAAATGTTAGTTATTATTACTGTTTTTTTTCATTCAAAGTGGAGAGATTACTGTAGGTTGGTGGGATCAGGGAAAACATCATAGAGGAGGTGACACTTGAGAGTAGGGAGAGGATGCAAAAGTGGGCATATTAAGGGTTTACTGAATAGATTGTTCTCACTAAAGCAAAGGGTTTGGTAGAACAATACTATGAGATAAAACTGGAGAGAGAGGACTTCCCTGGTGGTGCAGTGGTTAAGAACCCGCCTGCCAGTGCAGGGGACACGGGTTTGATCCCTGGTCCGGGAGGATCCCACATGCTGCAGAGCAACTAAGCCTGTGCGCCACAACTGCTGAGCCTGCACTCTAGAACCCGTGAGCCACAACCACTGAGCCTGCTGCCACAACTACTGAAGCCTGCAGGCCTAGAGCCCATGCTCTGCAACAAGAGAAGCCTCCGCAGTGAGAAGCCCGTGCACCTCGCTGGAACTAGAGAAAGCCAGCGCGCAGCAACGAAGACCCAACACAGCCAAAAATAAATAAATAAATAAGTAGATTAATTAAAAAAAAAAACCCTGGAGAGAGAAATTCTAGTAAACTGTTTCCAAGATATGCTACATGGGTTTCTTGCAGATAGAACAGAATTAATTGAAGTAAGACAGCCCTTATTTATGAGTAGCTGGTGTTTGTTTCGTTTTTTAAGTTCAGACCTGAAAAATTATTTGCTTTAAGGAAATTGATAGCAAATTGTTATGCAGTGCTAAGGTCCTTATTATTTGACACAGTAAATCCTTTTTTTAAAATAATTTTTTAAAGCATTAAAAAAATTAGTTATTTTATTTATTTTTGGCTGCATTGGGTCTTTGTTGCCGCACGCCGACTGGGCTTTCTCTAGTTGCGGCGAGCGGGGGCTACTCTTCGTTGCGGTTCGTGAGCTTCTCATTGCAGTGGCTTCTCTTTTTGAGGAGCACTGGCTCTAGGTGCGTGGGCTTCAGTAGTTGCGGTGCATGGGCTCAGTAGTTGTGGCTCGCGGGCTCTAGAGTGCAGGCTCAGTAGTTGCAGCTCACGGGCTTAGTTGCTCTGCGGCATGAGGGATCTTCCCGGACCAGGGCTCGAACCCGTGTCCCCTGCATTGGCAGGCGGAGCGGTTTCTTAACCACTGCACCACCAGGGAAGCCACACAGTAAATCTTATATGACTTCTTACCATTTGAAATTTGTGTTCTATGTTTGGTTACCGAGGTTTGCAGTGGCTGTTTATTCTTTTCCTTTCTGTGGAAAACAACTTTAGCAGCAACTCCCACCCCCACCCCACCCCCCACCAAATAGCAAAATTGCCAGCAGAGCAGCAAAATAGCCCACCTTTTAGGTGGAATACATACTCCAAAGGATTAAATTGCCTTGGAGAGTGTTGAACTATTTGTTCCTATCTTTTGTGTGTTTCTTTTGGTTGGGAAGCATTATCAGGAGTGTGAGATGAAAAAGCCTGCTGTGTCAGGATCTCCTTGGAAAGAGAAGACTGAAATCTGGTGCCTGAAGTTTAATGGCTAAAAATACACGTGCGTGTATGTATATATAAATATATATACATATATATTTATATACATACAAAATATACATCTCAGTAAATTGGTTGGGTACGGTAGGCCCGTCATATCCGGATTCAGAGCAGGGGAAAAAAACAGAGGGGCGACTGTAGTGCTCCATTTTATGTAAGGAGCTTGAGCATCCGGAGATTTTGGTATCTGTGATTGGGGGGGTGTCCTGGCACCAACCTGCACGGATACAGAGTGACCGCTGTATTAGTATTTCTGTTTCCAATGTCATATGTTTTTTAATGCTCCTTGGTTCAGTTTAATGTGGTTTCTTTAATGTTTTAATTTAAATTTATTAAAAAATATGAAATATTTCAAAATACAGGAAATAATGTAATGATCATCTTAATTATAGACCATCATATTTATTTTGTGGTTTTTTTACCCGTTTTCTAATTGTGTAGTCTCTCTTTTCAATTTACTATATTTTTCAAAGGGATAAAATTACAGATACAGTTGAGGCCTGTATGAATCCTTGCTGATCCTATTACCCTCTCTTTCCC
>NW_006798383.1:3436132-3453696 GCF_000442215.2 Lipotes vexillifer | reverse complement strand
TTTCCCTGTCATGAATTGAGTAATTATCATTCCCACTATGTTTATATAATTTTACTAATATGTATATATCCCTGAAAGTGCATATACTTTTGTTTAATATATTATGCACATGATTCTGCAACTTGGTTTTTTATTCAACATTGTTTTTATTTTTTTTGAAGATATGATTTTATGATAAAGCACTGGTGAAAGAAGCTCATATGAAGATTTTTTTGGGGGGGAGGCGGGCAGTGTTTAACTTCTTGCCCATCCTGTATTTCCAAGTCTGTCCCAATGTTGGGGCTATTCTTTCTTTTTTTTATTTATTTTATTGATGTAACATTGATTTATAACATTATATAAGTTTCACAAGTACAGTGTTTTATTTCTACTTCTGTATACCCTTTGCTCACCACCAAAAATGTAGTGTCCGTCCATCATCATACAGTTGCTCCCCTTTACCTATTTTGCCTTACCCCTCCCACTCCCCCTGTGGCTCACTACTACTCTGTTCTATGTTTATGTTTGGTTTGGTTTGTTTATTAGTTTTTTATATTCCACATGAGTGAAATCATGTGGTGTTTGTCTTTCTCCATCTGACTTATTTCACTTAGCATGATATCCTTAACGTCCATCAGTGTAGTTGCAAATGGCAAGATTTCATCTTTTTATGGCCGAGTAGTATTCCATTGTGTGTGTATGTATATATACCCCACATCTTTTCATCCACTGATGGGCACTAGGTTGTTTCCAATCTTGGCTATTGTAAATAATGCCGGGATGAACATAGGGGTGCATGTATCTTTTTTCAGATTAGTGTTTTCGTATTCTGGGATGAACATCCAGAAGTGGGATAGCTGGATCATATTAATTTTTTGAGGAATGTCCATACTATCTTCCATAGTGGCTGCACCAATTTACGTTCCCACCAACAGTGTATGAGGGTTCCCTTTTCTCCACATCCTCACCAACACTTGTTATTTCTTGTTTTTTTGATAGTAGCCTTCCTGTCAGGTGAGAGATGATATCTCTTTGTGGTTTTAATTTGCATTTCCCTAATAATTAGTGATGTTATTTAACATTGTTTTTGCTACATATCCATGTTGGTAGATACATCTTTAGTTCATTCATTTTAATTTCTCTATAATATTGCATTATATAAATAAGCCAGTTTGTTTATGAATATTTAGGGGTTTCTGCCTTTTTTGCTATTAGTAACAGTGCTGTAATAAACATTCTTGGATGTTTCATCTTGTTTACATGTGTGAGAGAGAATTCTAAGCCTAGGGAATTCTTAGATGGTAGGGTATGAGGATCTTCACCTTTATTAAATAAAGCTGAATTATTTTCCAAAATACTAAACACAAAACACCCATCAGCAGGTTGTGAGAGTTCCTTTTTTACCATATCCTTACAAACATTGATATTGCCAGACTCTTAAATTTTAAAATCAAATTAAATTTCATTTTAATTTGCTTTTCCATTTACTGTAAGGATTTATTCCATTTGCATCCATTTATTGTAAGGTTTTCTTTTCTATAAATTGCTTCATTCTTTTTCTGTTGGCTCATTTTCTTTTCCATCATTAGTTTGCAGCTCTCTTTATCTCTACTTTATACTAATCCTCTCTCAGTTATGATGTTGCAAAAATCTTCTCAGTGGTTGCTCTTTACTTTTTGTTGTGCATAAGTTTTACATTTTTTTTTTTTAATTTTTTTTTATTTATTTTTTATTTTTTTTTGGAAGGTGTGGTCTAAATTTGAGTTCCATCCCCTTCTACTTAATTCTATTTTGCTAAGTTTTACATTTTTATTCCAACTTTTTATTTGAAAAGTTTCAGTCCTACAGAAAAGTGCAGTGATAGTTCAATGAATACACTTACATCTTTCACCTGGATTCACCAACTGTTAACATTTTGCCATATTTACTTTTTATTTCATATATACATTTTTTTCCTAAACCATTTAAAATTAATTTGCAGACATCATGGCACTTCATCTCTTAAAAGATATACTTAAACAAGGATGTCCTACAAAAGTACAGTATAATTATCACATTTAATATGAATGCAACATTATTATCTAATACACAGTGCATATTAAAAATTTCTCAATTGTCCCAATAATGACCGTTATATTTAATCTCCAACCCCACCCCTGGTCCAGGATCATGAGTTGCATTTAGTTGCCATGTCCCTTTAGTTACTTTCAATCGACAACAGGTCCCCAGACTTTTGTTTGTTTTCATAATATATATTTGAAGAGTCCAGGTCAGTTGTTTTGTACAATGTCCTTCAATTTGGATTTGTCTGATCATTTCCTTAGATGTTTAAATTCAGACTAAATGTTTTTGGCAGGAAGAATCTTTAAATTTTAACATAGTCAGATTTGTCTTTTCCTTTATGGTTTGTGTTGTCTTTTATCCAAGAAAACCTTCCCTACCTTGATGTCATAGGGCTCTTTGTCTCTGTTTTCTTCTAAAAGTTGTATGGTTTTGCTTTTTTCTATATTTAGGCTTATAAATTCTGTTTATTTTTTCTGCTTAGTCTACCTTTAATGTGGTGTTCAATTAGCATTTGTGTTACACATTCTTTTTCTACCATTGTGTTTGTCATAAAATTACTCTGTAAATTCATAAAGACTGGATGGCTTTTGTTATGCACTAAATTGTGAAAATTTCAAGTTATCTGACCATGCTAAAGGTGTAGAGGTTGAAACAGCTGAAACATTCTGTGTGAAAATTGTAAAAATTTAAAGATATATTTGTAAGGATTTAAGCATGGTATGCTATAAATAAGACCAAGATGAAACATCAGGATCTTTCACAAATCTGAAATCAGTAAATGCCATATTTTTAACCTTGGATTATTGACTTTTGCAGTAGGTTTGATGAGATAATCCTATGTGGAACTAAGCTTTCGGGAATGAAAGAAACCTACAGATAGTAGATTAAGATTAGATTTAGGATATTTACATTGACATGAAAAAATGTGTGAAATTGTATAGCCTTTGCCACATAATTGACACTCTGAAGTTTTGACTCTGAAAGTAGAAACCTATTATAACATTCCTCCAAACATAAGGTACTACACTGTGCAGAGGCCCCTACATTGTGTAGAGGCCGCAAGTAGTAAACACTGTGGGCTCTAGTATTATAAATAATAATTTATTACACACTGCCAGCCACTGTTCTTAGCACCTTGCGCTTATTAATGCATTAAATCCTTGTTCCAACTCTGACCATTTTGGAGTTGAAGGAACTGAAGTGATTGTATAATTTGCTCAAACATAGAGCTAAATTAGTGTCGGAGCCAGGTTTTGAACCCAGACAGAATGGCTCCAGAATCTGCACTCTTCACTACAAGTATAATTCTGTGACCCTGGTCAAATTATTTAACTTCTCTATGCTGTTTTCTTCTTTGTACAATTAAGATAATAGTACCTAATTTATATGGTTGGTGTGAGAAGTTAATTAGATAAAATATATAGAGAGTTTAGAATAATACATGAAAAAAAGTGAGCACTCAATAAATGTTAGCCATTGTTATGTTAGCATTACTAAGGCATTGAACTTATGTGTATCTCTGAATTTTTACCAAATAAGTGAAGTATGCCATAAATGATTGTATATGTACAAAAAAGTAGAAATACCATGGTGATTATTTCTGCCTTTCTGATTTGTATCTCTTTATTATTTTGAAAGAGGAAAGATAACAGCTAAAACAAAATTGAATGATGAACCAGGAGCTCATTGGTAAGAGAATGAGTTCTTTTTGAAATAAAGCAGAATTTTTTATCTGCCTTTTAAAAGAATATTCAAGAATGATTACTAAAGGTGCAAATTGTTATATATTAGCTGAATGTAAAAACTTTTCAGCTTTGTTACCTTTATGCTTTTGAAGTTATAGTTTAATTATAATTAATTAATTATAGCTTAGTTAATTATAGCAATGTTTTGAAGAAATAAAAGTCATATTGTGGTCCCACTTTATCTGCAGTTTCACTTTCCACAGTTTCAGTTACCTGCAGTCAACCATAGTTTGAAAATACTACATGGAAAATTCCAGAAATAAACCATTCATAAGTTTTAGACTGTGTGCTCTTCTGAGTAGTGTGATGAAATCGTGCACCATCCTGCCTGGGATCCACAATCACTGACATCCTCATGGCTCAGTAATCCAGGATCACCCAAAGCTGCTGATCCTCCTTGTGACATATCGTCAGGTCAATAGTAGCCTAACACCGTATCACAGTGCCTATGCCATTCACCTTACTGCATCTCATTACATAGGCATTTTATCATCTCACATCATCACAAGAAGGATGAGTACAGTAGCATAAGGTATTTCGAGAGAGAGAGAGAGGGACCACATTCATATAACTTTTGTTACAGCATATTGTTGTAATTGTTTTATTATTAGTTATTGTTGTTAATGTGCCTCTTATGTGCCTAATTTGTAAATTAAACTTTATCGTGTATATGTATGTGTGTATAGGGAAAAATATAGTTTATATAGCATTCTGTACTACCCACAGTTTCAGGCATCCACTGGAGATCTGTACTACATATTCTCAAGCCCAATCATTTAAAATGTTTTCTTGGGCTTCCCTGGTGGCGCAGTGGTTGAGAGTCTGCCTGCCGATGCAGGGGGCACGGGTTCGTGCCCCGGTCCGGGAGGATCCCACATGCCGCCGCGGAGCGGCTGGGCCCGTGGGCCATGGCCGCTGAGCCTGCGTGTCCGGAGCCTGTGCTCCGCAACGGGAGAGGCCACAGCAGTGAGAGGCCCGCGTAATGCAAAAAAAATAAAAATAAAAAAAAAATAAAATGTTTTCTTTACATACCCTTTTGTTCCTTTTTGTCAACAACCATGTAATTGTTGAAGGTCTGGTATTACTCAAAACGTTCAGTTGGAAGCAACCTTCATAGGTTGTAGAACAAATATTGCATTCTTTGTGATATGGCAGAGGTAATGGAATTCTAGGAGTAGCAGCAGGAAAGTGTTCAGGATAACATAGAATTCGGGTCTTTTTTGTATATTTTTGGAACTTTAGGAACGTATGCAATAAATTTACATTTTCTAGTTACAGTTTCAAACTAGAGATTGGAGCATGTTGTTGCTTGAAGAGGAAAAAGAAATTGTCCAGGCAACAGGTATTACGTTTCTTATTTGACAAGATCTCTTCTCAGCTTTGTTATTTTCTATCAGAGAACAAGGAACCTTTTGTTCCAAGGCCTGGTGTCGAAATGTTAGCAAAATATTACATTAATCAAGCTAAGAATCTTATTCGTTTTCTGAACCAAGAGTACGATTTCATGAAGATTCACTTAGAGCATTAAAAAGAACTTGTGTAATATTCTTGCATTTTCAGGCTTATACAGAACTTAGCTTCTGGAAAGCAAAGCGCTCCAAGTGTAGAGGTTTAGGAGTTTATTTCTGCCTGTATATATCAAGTCTATAGTTCAAGGAACTGGGGATACAGCAGGGAACAAAACAAGTCTCATCCTCATGAAACTTACATTTTAGAGAAAAGGACTTGATAGTACCAAACTGTCAAATACATTATGTCTGGAAGTGTAAATGTGCAAAAAAGAAAAACAGAATGGGGTGAGAGGATAGCAAGTGATATGTGTGGATAGGTAAGTGCAATTTTATTAGTTGGAATTTGTTAGCCATCTGTATCACTTTGTGTGTAAACTATGAATGTTGGTCTTTTACACAAATGTATAGTATAACTTGGGGCAAATGATATAAAGAACTCTGAATGAAAATAATGAAATGAAAAATGAACAAACAACTGTTCCTCATAAACTAAAAGATAGGAGTTAATGAAACATTTAACACAATTTATATGTAACACACTTCTAGGAGTCTTACTTTTTGGGAAAAATTAATATTCCTTCATCTTAAAATATTTTATGTGATTATTTTCCTTCATGTATTTTATGATTGGAAGGAACAAAGTTTACAAGAATACTTTCAAAGCTAAATTTTATTTCAAAGTGCTGTTCTTTGAGTTAGGGGTGACCCTATTAACTACAGATACTGTGATTTAGGTTTTCAGCAGTATTGTTAGACAAATTAATCTAAATTTGGATCTGACTTCCCTTGTTTTCCAGGGAATGTATTTGTAAGTAAATTGGTTTGTGGTCTTGTTACAGAGGGGACCCTTGATGGCAACATAATGATATAGCCATCTAATTTACCTCTATATTTTCTTGGTTTTACTTGCTCATCTGTCAAGGATTAGGATTATCAGGGGCTATGTGTAAAATGTTAGTATGATACCAGGCATACAGATAGACGATACAGCTTTAACTTTTCTTTTCCCATAAAGTAAACTAGTTTAATATGACTAGTGTCATATGCAAGTAAAGTTGTATTTATGAAAATAAAATAAATTTCAGGCTGGTGAGAAAATTCAAAAAAGCCATTCAAAATTATCCTTTCCACTCAAGTCTCAGAGCAGTGTTCATTGTTCTTAGAATGACTGTGGTTGATTATAAAACTTATAAATTCCTAGTTTTATATTTCAAGCACAAGATAAATTCCAGTGAAGTTTAGTAAAACACTGAGTGTTCATATTTACTTAACTGTTATCGTTACCCTATTATCTATAGTGACACACTAATCCCATTGAAAGATGAATGTTTGGTTCAGACTGCCATGTGTGTAAAACACTTTGCCTGATGGACCTGTGCTACATACTGTGTTTAAGTGCTACTTACTTCTTTCTAAGTGAGCTACTGACATGACCTGAAAGAGACATTAAAATGGCCTTCCTAACCAGGCTGCAGATTGCTCACCAGGCTTACTCTGCAGTTTCAGTTACTCTTTGCTTCCTGTTTTCAGAAGTTACCTGAAGCTTTTGGGGCAGCTGGTTTCCCTTTCTTTGGGGGAGGGTGATGTTAGTGGTGAAGGGAACTATGTATGTTTTGCCTATGAAATATTTTTAAAGTGTGAAACTAAAATATTTTAAATGCCTGAGAGTTCATTTCAGTTGTCACTCTTCAGATACAACTACTTTGCAGGCTGGATATTTTATATTGAAACAAAGGACTGTTTCAATATAAACTGTACCACTATTGCTTGGAAGGAATTAAAATTTGAGCTTTTTATTCAGCATTAGTCACTGCTGTACCTTACTGAAAAAACTACTCTTAAGCTTGACACTGTAAACAGGTGACAAAATGTTTACCTACTTATTGGAACATTTTTTTTTTTTGCCAGATGATAATCAACGTCTGTAATTTTAGTGTCACTGTAAAAAATAGTTAAACATTAGATAGACTGACTCTGTGAATAGAGTCCAAAAGTCTGTCATAGTAATGCTAACATGTGTTAGATAAGATCATAGGAAAACTGTCAAATAAGGAACTTTTTGAAGATGATGATTTAAGAAAATCTCACCCCTGTACCTTCACATAACTTATATAGACTTCATGGCAAATTTTATTTCATATTAGTGATAATATGGTTATTTAATCATTTATATTTACATTTTTAGCTGAATAAAATCTTGTGTTATCTTTGCTGAGACTCTGTAACTTGAATTTTTAAAATAAAATATATTCTGTTTAGTCCATGAATGATCCAAGAAAGTGCTTTGAATTTTTCCTACAAATAATTTGAAGAAAGTAATACAAAAAGAAGTTAAAATATATGGGGAAAATTTTTTTTTAGTGTAATTACTACCTCTAATTTGTAAGGAAAGAGGGAAAGAAAAGCCTGACTTTTAAAAAAGTTTTATTGAGGTATAAGTACATACAACAAACTATATATTTAGAAGGTACAATAAGTTTGACATATGTATATAACCATGAAACAGTCACCATAACTGAGGTAATGAACATATCACACCCAAAAGTTTCCTTGGGCCCCTCCCCACCTCACACCTCCACTCTAGGCAACCACTGATCTGCTTTCTGTCACGGTAGCTTAGTTGGCATTTTCTAGAATTTTGCGTAAACAAAATCATGTAGTGTGCACTCATTTTTTTGTCTTCTTTCACTCAGCATAATTTTGAGATTTATTCTTGTTGTATATCAGTAGTTCATTCCTTTTTATTGCATAATCATATTCCATTGTATGGATATGACACAACATGTATCTATTCACCTGTTCATAGACATTTGGGTTGTTTTCAGTTTCTGACTATGACAAACAAAGCTGCTCTGAATATTCATGTGCAAGTCTTTATATGGATATATGCTTTCATTTCTCTTGGACAATTACTTGGGAGTAGAAAGATTGGGACATAGAGTAGATGTTACATTTAACTTTTAAAGAAATGGTGGGAGTTCCCTGGAGGCCTAATGGTTAGGATTCCGGGCTTTAACTTCATGGGTCTGGTTGATTCCCTGGTCAGGAAACTGAGATCCTGCAAGACCAGCAGCACATCAAAAAAAAAAAAACCGAAATGGCAAATTGTTTTCCAAAGTGCTTGTACCATTTTTATATTCTCACCAGCAGTGTATTGGAGTTCTAGTTGCTCTTTATCCTCATCAAATTTGGCACGGTCAGTTTTTTTTTTTTTTTTTTTGGCTGCACCTCACGGCACACGGGATCTTAGTTCTTCGACCAGGATTGAACCCGTGCCCCCTGCAGTGGAAGTGCAGAGTCCTAGCCACTGGACCACCAGGGAAGTCCCTGGTCAGACTTTTTAATTTTAAATATTCTAATAGGCATGTAGTAGAATCTCATTATGGTTGTAATTTGCATTTCCCTGCTGATAAATGATGTTGAGTATCATTTCATGTGTTTATTGCCATCTATATATCTTTTTTGATGAAGTGTCTACTCAAACACTTTGCCCATATTTTAATAATTGGATTCTTTGTCTTGTGTTTTGAGAGTTCGTATATGTTCTGGATACATGTTGTTTTATCGGATGTGTGATTTGCAAATATTTTCCCTCAGACTGTAGCTTATCTCCTCCGCTTTTCCTCCCAAAGAGTGATAGAAAACATTTTAATGGTAACATAATGTGAAAATACAATTTTGTTTTGTTTATATTCCTCTGTTAGCCATGAAAAGGGACAAGTTGAGTATACAAACAAGATTGAAGAGACAATATTTAAACTTCCTAAGGGAGTAAAATATTTTAAATGTTTTTACATCACTGATATACATATAAACCATAATGTGTAAAACAGATTAACATGACTTGTAATGCCAATCTAGTAGTAAGTTGATTTATTGTTTTATTTTATCTATCATCCCCTCACTTTACTGAGGTCTCTGAACAAATATTATTTCCTTATAGATACCTTCCAAGGTTTTCCTACAATATTATCATTGTCATTCTTTATCTCTTCACCTTATTTGTTTTACCTATACCATATACCACTTATCACTACCTGACACAGTGTGTTTGGTTACTGTCTTACTCCTCCACTAAGATGTAGGCTCCGTGAGGCTGAGAATTTGTCTCTTCTGTTGTCGCTTGTTTTTTCCTCCTCTTATTGGTGTCTTCTGAAGAGCAGAAATTTTAAATTTTGATGGACTCTAATTTATCAACTTCTTTTCTTTTATCCATTGTGCTTTAGATTTTGGAACTAGGAAATTCTGACTAACCCAAAGCTCACAAAGACTTTCTCTTATGTTTTCTCCTAGAAGTTTTATAGTCTTAGATTTTACATTTAGGCCTACAGTGCATTTTGAATTAATTTTTGTATATGCTGAGAGGTGCCTGATGGTACTGGCTAGGATAGAACCTCCAGTACAATTTTGAGTAGAAGTGGCGAGACTGTACATCTCTTTTTTCCTGATTTTATGGGGAAAACATTCAGTCTTTCACCTTTTTAGTATGATGTTACCTGTAGGTTTTTGGTAGATGCACTTTATCATAGTAAGGAAGTTACCTTTATAACTAGTTTGCTGAGAGTTTTTATCAGGAAAGCATGTCGAATTTTGTCTTATACTTTTTCTATATCGAGATGATCATACAGTTTTTCTTGTTCCTTTTTTTTTTTTTTTTAAGTCAGCTAATACGTTGACTGATTTTAGCATGTTAAATCATCTCTGCATTCCTGGGATTGACTCCACTTGGTTGTATTATTCTTTTAAAATATTTTTGGATTTGATTTTTATTTCTGTGTGATCAGTAATAATTTCCCTGCTTTCATCTGATTCTAGTTACTTGCATCTTATCTCTGTTTCCTAGTCATTCTAGTTAAGGTTTTGTCAATTTTGTTGGTCATTTCAAAGAATGAACGTTTGGTTTCATTGATTCTGTGTTTATTTATTCTCTATTTTATTTATTTCTTCCCTAATTGTTATTATTACCTTCCTTCTGCTGGGCTTGGGCTTAGTTTGTTCATCTTTTTTTTTGCCATTCTAGTTCCTCCAGGTATAAAGTTAGGTTATTGATTTGAGATTTTTCTTCTTTTTTAATGAAGGCATTTACAGCTGTAAATTTTCCTCTGAGTACATACGGCCTTCCCTGTATCTCATAAGTTTTTGGTGTTTTGTGTTTTTGTTTTCTTCTGTCTCTTAACTATTTTCTAGTTTTCCTTGTGATTTCTTCTTTGACCCTGTTGGTTGTTAAAGAGTGTGTTGATTAACTTCCACATATTTGTGAATTTTGTAGTTTTCCTTATCTTATTGACTTCTAGCTTTATTCCATTATGATAGAAGAAGATACTTTGTATGATTTCAATTTTTTAAACATTTATTTATTTAATAAATTTATTTATTTATTTTTGGCTACATTGGGTCTTCGTTGCTGCGCGTGGGCTTTCTCTAGTTGCGGAGAGCAGGGGCTACTCTTCGTTGCAGTGCGCAGGCTTCTCATTACGGTGGCTTCTCTTGTTGCACAGCATGGGCTCTAGGTGTGCAGGCTTCAGTAGTTGTGGCACGCGGGCTCAGTAGTTGTGGCTCGTGGGCTCTAGAGTGCAGGCTCAGTAGTTGTGGCACATGGGCTTAGTTGCTCCACAGCATGTGGTATCTTCCCAGACCAGGGCTCGGACCCATGTCCCCTGCATTGGCAGGTGGATTCTTAACCACTGCACCACCAGGGAAGTCCCTAAACATTTATTAAGACTTATTTTATGGTTGAACATATGGTCTATCCTGGGTAATGTTCCATGTGCACTTGAGAAGAATGTATATTCTGTTGTTGGGTGGAGTGGTCTATATGTGTCTCCTAGGTTTAGTTAGTTTATACTTGTTGAAGACCTCTATATCATTATCAATATTAGTTTTAAGTGTATTTATTTATTTATTATCTTTGGCTGTGCTGGGTCTTTGTTGCTGTGTTTGGGCTTCTCACTGCGGTGGCCTCTCCTGGTGCAGAGCACGGGCTCCAGGCGCACAGGCTTCAGTAGTTGTGGATCGTGGGCTCCAGAGCACAGGCTCAGTAGCTGTGGCCCATGGGCTGAGCTGCTCCGCAGCATGTGGGATCTTTCTGTACCAGGGCTCAAACCTGCGTCCCCTGCATTGGCAGGCAGATTCTCAACCACTGCACCACCAGGGAAGTCCCGGATCATGTCTTTTTAATCCTTTCTGTGAAACTTTGCCTTCAAAGTAGTTACTAATAAGGAAAGACTTATTTTTGCCATTTTGCTATTTGTTTTCTGAATGACTTAAACCCTTTTTGTTCCTCATTTCCTCCATTATTGCCGCCTTTTGTGTTTAGCTGATGTTTTTAGTGAACTGTTTTGATCTCATTCTCACAAATTTTATTTTATTTTATTTTAATTTTTTGGGGGGGCAGGGTACGCGGGCCTCTCACTGTTGTGGCCTCTCCCATTGTGGAGCACAGGCTCCGGACATGCAGGCTCAGTGGCCATGGCTCACGGGCCTAGCCGCTCTGCGGCACGTGGGGTCTTCCCGGATCGGGGCACGAACCCGCGTCCCCTGCATTAGCAGGCAGACTCTCAACCATTGTGCCACCAGGGAAGCCCACAAATTTTATTTTTAATAAAAAAAAATTTTTTTTTGGCTGTGTTGGGTCTTCGTTGCTGTGCAGGGGCTTTCTCTAGTTGTGGCGAGAGGGGGCTACTCTTCATTGTGGTGCGCAGGCTTCTCATTGCTGTGGCTTCTCTTGTTGTGGAGCACAGACTCCAGGAGCATGGGCTTCAGTAGTTGTGTGTGGGCTCAGTAGTTGTGGCTCGTGGGTTCTAGAGCACAGGCTCAGTAGTTGTGGCGCACGGGCTTAGTTGCTCCTTGGCATGTGGGATCTTCCTAGACCAGGGTTCGAGCCCGTGTGCCCTGCATTGGCAGGTGGATTCTTAAACACTGTGCACCAGGGAAAGCCCTCACAAATTTTAATAATGTTGTATTTTCATTTTGAGTCAGTTCAAAATAATTTCTAATTTCTCCTTTGATTTCTTCTTTGACCCTTGGGTTATATAGAAGTATGTTCATTTATTTGCAGATATTTGGGGATTTTCCAGGTATCTTTTCTGTATTTATTGCTAATTTAATTTCATTGTGGCCAGTGTACATACTTTGTAGGACTTGATTCTTTTTCCATTTCAATTTATTGAGACTTGTTTTATGGCCCAGAACATGATCTATTTTGGTAAATGTTCCATGTGCACTTGGAAAGAATGTGTATTCTGTGGTTGTTGGGTGGACTGTTTTATGAATGTCAGTTAGGTCAAGTTGGATGATAATGTTGGTCAAGTCTTTTCTATCCTTAACGGACATCCTGTCCACTTTTTCTATCAGTTATTGAAATATTACTGAAATCTCCAGCTATAATTGTGGTTTTGTCACTTCCTCCTTGCAGTTCTACAAATTTTTGCTTCATGTATTTTGAAGCTCTGTTATTAGATGTACATAAGCATTTATGATTATTATGTCTTCTTGATAAACTGACCTGTTTATCATTAAGAAATGGGCTTCCTTAAACCTGGTAATATTCTTTGATCTGAAGTATACTTTGTCTAATATTAATGTAACCATGCCAACTTAAAAAAAATTTTTTTATTAGAGTATAGTTGATTTATAGTGTTGTGTCCGTTTCTGATGTTCAGCAAAGTGATTGTTTTATATATATATAAATATATATATTTTTTCTTTTTCATCTTTTCCGTTATGGTTTATTATGGGATATTGAATATAGTTCCCTGTGCTATACAGTAGGACCTTGTTGTTTACCTGTTTTATATATAGTAGTTTATATCTGTTAATCCCAAACTTCTAAGTTATCCTGCCCCCATCCCCTTTCCGGTAACCTCAGGTTTGTTTTCTATGTCTGTGAGTCTGTTTCTGTTTTGTAAATAAGTTCATTTGTATCATATTTTAGATTCCACATATTAGTGATATCGTATGGTGTTTGTCTTTCTCTTTCTGACTTACTTCATTTAGTATGATAATCTCCAGGTCCATCCATGTTGCTGCACATGGCATTATTTCATTTTTTTATGGCTGGTATCCTATTGTGTATATATATATATGCAACATTTTCTTTATCTAGTCATCTGTCAGTGGACATTTACATTGCTTCCTTGTCTTGGCTGTTGTAAATAGTGCTGCTATGAATATTGAGGTGCATGTATCTTTTTGAATTACCGTTTTCTCTGGGTATATGCCCAGGAGTGGGATTGCTGGATCATATGGCAACTCTATTTTTAGTTTTCTGGTTTTTTTTTTTTAAACCTCAGGATGGAGGACAGACTTTATTTATTTATTTATTAATTTATGTGAACCACTTTATTTATTTTTTGGCCACACCGTGTGACATGCATGATCCTAGCTCCCCGACCAGGAATTGAACCTGCGCCCTTGTCATTGAAAGCGTGGACTCCCAACCACTGGACCACCAGGGAATCCCCTATTTTTCGTGTTGTTGTTTTTTTTTTAATATAAATTTATTTATTTATTTTTGGCTGCATTGGGTCTTTGTTGCTGCACCCAGCTTTCTGTTGTTACAGCAAGTGGGGGCTACTCTTCGTTGCAGTGTGCAGGCTTCTCACTGCAGTGGCTTGTCTTTGTTGCAGAGCACGGGCTCTAGGTGTGTGGGCTTCAGTAGTTGTGGCACGTGGGTCAGTAGTGTGGCTCACGGACTCTAGAGCGCAGGCTCAGTACTTGTGGCACATGGGATCAGTTGATCCGTGGCATGTGGGATCTTCCTGGACTAGGGCTCGAACCCATGTCCCTGCATTGGCAGGCAGATTCTTAACCACTGTGCCACCAGGGAAGTCCTAGATTTAGTTTTTCTAAGGAACCTCCATACTGTTTTCCATACTGGTTGCTCCAGTTTACATTCCCACCAACAGTGTATGAGGGTTCCCTTTTTTCCACACCCTCTCCAGTATTTATTTGTAGACTTCTAAATGATGGCCATTCTGACCGGTGTGAGGTGATACCTCATTGTAGTTTTGATTTGCATTTTTCTAATAATTAGCGATGTTGAGCATCTTTTCATGTGCCTAGCGACCATCTGTATGTTTTCTTTGAAGAAATGTCTATTTAGGTCTTCCACCTATTTTTTGATTGGGTTATTTTTGTTGTTATTGAATTGTATGAGCTGCTTATATACTTTGGAAATTAAGGCCTGGTTGGTCGCATCATTTGCAAATATTTTCTCTCAGTCTGTAGGTTGTCTTTTCATTTTATGATTTTCTTTGCTGTTCAAAAGCTTATAAGTTTGATTGGGTCCCACTTGTTTATTTTTGCTTTTATTTTTATTGCCTTCAAGACTGACCTAAGAAAACATTGGTACAATTTATGTCAGAGAATGTTTTGCCTGTGTTCTCTTTTGGGAGCTTTGTGGTGTCATGTCTTATATTTAGGTCCTACAGCTTTTTGGGTTTTTTTTTTTTTTGATTGGGGTAGATATTTAGAACTTAATGTAATTTTAAAAAATATGGTTGAGTAAAATTCTACCACCTTGCTATTTTTTGGTTTACTTTGTTGTTTCCTTTTTCTCTTTTTACCTCATATTTTGGGTTGATTATTTCTTGTTTCCATTTTATCTCTTTTGTTGCCTTATTCGCTATAACTTTGTTACTGTGGTGATTGCTTTAGGGTGTATAGTATATGCATCTTTACGTTATCACAGTCTGCTTTCCAGTGGTATACGATTTCATGTGTACCACAGGAGTCTTAAAGTAGTATACTTCTGTTCTCTTCTTACACACCTTTGGGTTATTACTGTCACATATTTTAGTTCTATATATGTTATAGACCTAACAATATATTACTGTTACTTTTGCTTCAAACAGTTATCTTTCAGAAAGACTTAATAGTAGGGAAAAATCTTTTATAGTTACCCATTCCTTTGTGTAGATTGATTTCCATCTGGTATTGTTTTCCTCTTACCTGAAGGACTTCCTTTAAAATTTCTTTTAGAGTCTGCTGGTGATGAATTCTTTCAGCTTTTGTACATCTGAAGAAGTCTTTATTTCTGAAAGATGTTTCTGTCAGGGAAAGAATTCTAGGTTGACACTTATTTTCTTTCAGTTCTTTAAAGGTGTTTCTCCACTTTTCTCTGCCTTCACTGCTTCAGGAATTTGTTTTTTTCTTCTCTGTATGATGTCTTCTTTCTATAGCTGCTTCTTTAATATTTTCTCTTTATCACTGCTTTTAAGTAATTTGATTTTGATGTGCCTTGGTGTAGTTTTCTTGTTTTGTGTGCTTGGGGTTTACTGAGTTTTCTTGGACCTGTAGTTTTATAATTTTCATTAAGTTTGGAAAATTTCCCCCACTATTTCTTTAAATAATTTTTCTGTCTTATCCCTTTCTCTTTTCTTTTGTGGACTCCAATTATGCATATATTAGAAATCAGAATACACTTGAAACTGCTGCACAGGTCACTGATCTGTTTTAATTTGGATAGTTTCTATTGCTATGTCTTCAAGTTACTAATGTTTTCTTTAAAGTCTAATTTGTCATTAATCTATTCAGTGTATTTCTCATCTCAGATTGTAGTTGTCACTTATAGGTGTTTGAGTTGGGTCTTTTTAAAAGATTTTTCATGCCTGTACTTAACATTCTCAGTCTTCTAAATATTTGAACATATGAAATATATTCAATTATCAATTATATATTGAATGATATATTATTTGAATTGCATATTATATATTGAATTTTGTCTAATTGTAATAACTTAGTGTCTTTGAGTATTCTATTATCTGTGTCATTTGTGGGTTTGCTTCAGTTGATTTTTTTAAAAAGATTTATTCATTATTTATTTTATTTATTTTTGGCTGCGTCAGGTCTTAGTTGAGGCACGAGGGATCAGGTGTGCGGGCTCTTTGCTGTGGTGCACAGGCTTCTCTAGTTGTGGCATGCAGTCTCCAGGGCGCTTGGGCTCTGTAGTTTGTGGCACGTGGGCTGTAGTTGAGGCATGCCAGCTCAGTAGTTGTGGCACGTGGGCTTAGTTGCCCCATGGCATGTGGGATTGTAATTCCCTGACCGGGGATCAAAACCGTGTCCCCTGCATTGTAAGGTGGATTGTTTACCACTGGACCACCAGGTAAGTCCCTGCTTCAGTTGATTTTTCTCCTCATTATGTATCATACTTTCCTTTTCCTTTGAATGCTGCTAATTTTTAAATTTTATTCCTAGGTATTTTATTCTTTTCATTGCAGTGGTAAATGGGAGTGTTTCCTTAATTTCTCTTCAGATTTTTCATCATTAGTGTATAGGAATGCCAGAGATTTCTGTGCATTAATTTTGCATCCTGCAACTTTACCAAATTCATTGATTAGCTCTAATAGTTTTCTGGTGGCATCTTTAGGATTGTCTATGTGTAGTGTCATGTCATCTGCAAACAGTGACAGTTTTACTTCTTTTCCAGTTTGTATTCCTTTTATTTCTTTTTCTTCTCTGATCGCCGTGGCTAGGACTTCCAAAACTATGTTGAATAATAGTGGCGAGAGCGGACATCCTTGACTTGTTCCTGATCTTAGAGGAAATGCTTTCAGTTTTTCACCATGGAGAATGATGTTTGCTGTGGGTTTGTTGTATATGGCCTTTATTATGTTGAGGTAGGTTCCCTCTATGCCCACTTTCTGGAGAGTTTTTATCATAAATGGTGTTGAATTTTGTCAGAAGCCTTTTCTGCATCTATTGAGATGATCGTATGGTTTTTCTTCTTCAGTTTGTTAATATGGTGGATCACATTGATTGATTTGCATATATTGAAGAATCCTTGCATCCCTGGGATAAATCCCACTTGACCATGGTGTATGATCCTTTTAATGTGTTGTTGGATTCTGTTTGCTAGTATTTTGTTGAGGAATTTTGCATCTATATTCGTCAGTGATATTGGTGTGTAATTTTCTTTTTTTGTAGTATCTTTGTCTGGTTCTGGTATCAGGGTGATGGTGGCCTCGTAGAATGAGTTTGGGAGTGTTCCTTCCTCCGCAATTTTTGGAAGAGTTTGAGAAGGATGGGTGTTAGCTCTTCTCTAAATGTTTGATAGAATTCACCTGTGAAGCCATCTGGTCCTGGACTTCTGTTTGTTGGAAGACTTTTAATCACAGTTTCAATTTCATTACTTGTGATTGGTCTGTTCATATTTTCTATTTCTTCCTGGTTCAGTCTTGGAAGGCTATACCTTTCTAAGAATTTGTCCATTTCTTCCAGGTTGTCCATTTTATTGGCATAGAGTTGCTTGTAGTAGTCTCTT
>NW_006798383.1:3433841-3435483 GCF_000442215.2 Lipotes vexillifer | reverse complement strand
CCTCTCCCGTTGCGGAGCACAGGCTCCGGACGCTCAGGCTCAGCGGCCATGGCTCACGGGCCCAGCCGCTCTGCGGCATGTGGGATCTTCCCGGACCGGGGCATGAACCCGTGTCCCCTGCATCGGCGGGCGGACTCTCAACCACTGCGCCACCAGAGTAGCCCTGGGTCTTGTTTTTGTATCCATTTAGCGAGCCTGTGTCTTTTGGTTGGAGTATTTAATCCATTCACATTTAAGGTAATTATCAATATGTATGTTCCTGTTAACATTTTCTTAATTGTTTTGGGTTTGTTTTTGTAGGTGCTTTTCTTCTCTTGTGTTTCCTACTTAGAGAAGTTCCTTTAGCATTTGTTGTAGAGCTGGTTTGGAAATGCTGAATTCTCTTAGCTTTTGCTTGTCTGTAAAGCTTTTGATTTCTCCATTGAATCTGAATGAGATCCTTGAAGGGTAGAGTAATCTTGGTTGTAGCTTCTTCCCTTTCATGACTTTAAATATGTCATGACACTCTCTTCTGGCTTGTAGAGTTTCTGCTGAGAAATCAGCTGTTAATCTTATGGGAGTTCCCTTGTATGTTATTTGTGGTTTTCCCTTGCTGCTTTCAGTAATTTTTCTTGTCTTTAATTTTTTCCAATTTGGGCTCCAGGCATGCGGGCTTCACTAGTTGTGGCACCCGAGCTCAGTAGTTGTGGCTCCAGGCTCTAGACCGCAGACTCAATAGTTGTGGCACATGGGCTTAGTTGCTTTGTGGCATGTGGGATCTTCCCAGACCAGGGCTCAAACCTGTGTCCCCTGTAGTGGCAGGCAGATTCTTAACCACTGCACCACCAGGGAAGTCCCTTTTTTTTTTTTTAATTTATTTATGGCCGTGTTGGGTCTTCGTTGCTGTGCATGGGCTTTCTCTAATTGCATCGTGTGGGGGCTACTGTTCGTTGCGGTGTACGGGCTTCTCATTGTCGTGGCTTCTCTTCTTGTGGAGCACGGGCTCCAGGCGTGTGGGCTTCAGTAGTCATGACACGCTGGCTCTGTAGTTGTGGCTTGCGGGCTCTAGGGTGCAGGCTCAGTAGTTGTGACACACGAGCTTAGTTGGTCCGCAGCATGTGGGATCTTCCCAGACCAGGGATCGAACCCGCTTCCCCTGTATTGGTGGGCTGATTCTTAACCACTGTGCCACCAGGGAATCCCTCCTTAACTTTTTAAAAATAAAAAGAGGTAGACTTTTGTGAATACTATTAGGGATTTTTTAAAAGTTGGAGTTCACTGAAGGCCTTAACAGTAAATAAACAAAATTTATTTCCTATACTTTACTGTATGGACTATAATTGCAGTAGAGCTCAAGTTAAAACGTTTTTCTTTAATGGCATGACTATTCTGATTTCTCTTAATTCGTCACAGAGTACAAATTTCATTTCTGAATCTTAGTTAAACTTATGTAAGATATAGTCCTTGGGGGCTTCCCTGGTGGCGCAGTGGTTGAGAGTCTGCCTGCTGATGCAGGGGCACGGGTTCGGTGCCCCGGTCCCGGAAGATCCCACATGCCGCGGAGCGCCTGGGCCCGTGAGCCATGGCCGCTGAGCCTGCGCGTCCGGAGCCTGTGCGCCGCAACGGGAGAGGCCACAACAGTGAGAGGCCCGCGTACCGCAAA
>NW_006798383.1:3428964-3433658 GCF_000442215.2 Lipotes vexillifer | reverse complement strand
TGGTCCTTCCCTCAACCTCCACTCCCCCCCCCCCACCGAAAACCATTGAAGTTCCATTGTAATTCTCTACTTTTCAAAATTTCACCCTTTTTTGGTCCACAAAATAGTCTGGATTTGCTACATTAATTTTTTAAAATTAAAAAAAACCCCATAGTGTATCTAGATTAAGTTATAGTAGCCTAGCAAATGACTTCTCTTAAGTTATGTGGGGTCCTAGTTCCGCTACCAGGGATCACATCTGTGCCCCCTGCAGTGGAAGCACGGAGTCTTAACCATTGGACTGCCAGGGAAGTCCCTTAACTAGAGTCTTTTGCAAGTACCAGTACTTTTGTTATCTAAACAGTGTTTAGAAATCTTGATTATTTCAGAAACATTACAGACCTAAATATATATCCAAAAGAATTGAAAACTGGTACTCAAGTAAATACATTGTTCATACATGTTTATAGCAGTACTGTTCACAGTAGCCAAAAGGTGGAAGTAGTCCAAATGTCTGTCAGCGGATGAAGAGATAAACAAATTGTGGTACATGCACACAGTGGAATATTTATTATTCAGCCATAGAAAGGAAGGAAGTATCTGAAACATGGTAGAACATGGATGAAACTAGAAAACATGCTAAATGAAAGAAGCCAGATACAAAAACTCACATTCTATATGATTCTACTTATATGAAATATCCAGAATAGATAAACCCGAAGAGGCAGAAGTGGGATTGGGGTGGCCATGGGGTGGGGAGAATGGGGAGAAACTGATTAATGGGTAAAGCGTTTTACTTTGGAGTGACAGAATTATTTTGGAACTAGATAGAGGTGGTGGTTGCACTATATTATGAACATACTAAATGCCATTGACTTACTTTAAAATGGTTTGTTTTCTTATGTGAATTTCACCTCAGTAAATTATTATTTTAAAAAGCTACAAAGATGGCTTACTTTAAAATTGCCATAATGTCATAAACAATGTTAGCATTTTCAAAATTGGAAATAAGTTAGAATGCAGATGTTTTTACAAACATTGGTATTTTAATAAAATGTTAATAAACTTCTTAACTCTAAAAGGTTATTTTTCATCCTTATTTAAAGCTGCAGATGAAAACTGCAAAAATAGAAGTGAAACCTGTAACAGTGCCTATAGTAAAAATACAGTAAAGACAGTTACCTGCTCACCTCGTTTTAGATGTTTATTCTAATGAGATGAAATGTTTTAGTTTATTTCTTCTAGTTAAGTCTGTAATACTAGCTGCAAGATAATTTATCATTGAAAAATATAAAAGCATAATATAATTAGAAGTCAGATACTCATACATATTTGTACTACCATTGAGTTTAGTATGTTTATCAGAATTAAAAAGTTGCTTACTTTACGTATTTTGAACATACATTAACTGAAAATTATATATTTTCACATGTCTGTGGTCTCAGCCCCTTTTCTAGAATCTAGGATTAAAGTAAATTATTACTGGCAATCATGCTTAATTATTTGAAAGTGTTATATATGATCTTTCTGGATAGAAATTACTATATGAAATTATTTTCCTAAATTTACATAATTTAGAAGTGTTAGTTTAATTTTTCAGTATATTTCCACATTCAATATATTTAAATAGTTATATCAGACAATTTGCAAGATAGAGTTTTACTAATTTTAAAAAAAAATCTGATTTCAACATACAGATGTTAATCTACTAAATTACTGATTTTCTTTTCTAGAATTGAGAGCATACAAATAAAATAAAATGACAACTTCCTGGAGTGATCGGTTACAAAATGCAGCAGATATGCCTGCTAACATGGATAAACATGCCCTGAAAAAGTATCGACGAGAAGCTTTTCATCGGTAAGTATTTTGTCTATTTAATCCTCAAAACAGCTCTATAAAGTGGGCGTATAATATCTTCATTTTACAGATGATGAAATTAATGTGCAGAGTGGTTAGGCAATTTACCCTAGATCACATAGCTGGTTCATGGTTGAAACCCAGTCCAAAGTCCAGAATTTTATTGCCAGAATTTTACAACCACACTGTTGGTGCTTTTTAAAAAAAATTCTTACTGCTTCTTGTATCTACTAAAACAAGTCCTTAAGAGCAGAAAGTCTTCAGGTGCTAGAAAATTGTGCCTTAGTTATTAATAATGCAGTTTGTTTTTTTCTGTTTTTTTGTTTTTAAATGAGATATATTTTTAATTTATCACAATGTCAAAGATTCAAAAGGTTAGGTATTAGTATAGATATGGGGAAACAGGCACTATCTCTTTTTTTTTTTTTTTTTTTGCTCACAGAGGCCCATAATAGACAATAAATACTTGTTGAGTTGATAAATGAATGATTTGCACCTCATCATTCCCTTAAATCTAGCATCCTATTGCACAAAATTCACCTTCAAAGGAATGAACGTCTTTTTTTTTCCTCACTGTTGTGGCCTCTCCCGTTGCGGAGCACAGGCTCCAGACGTGCAGGCTCAGCAGCCATGGCTCATGGGCCCAGCCGCTCCGCGGCACATGGGATCTTCCCGGACCGGGGCACGAACCCATGTCCCCTGCATCGGCAGGTGGACTCTCAACCACTGCGCCACCAGGGAAGCCCTATCTTTTTTTTTTGGAATTTTTGAATTTCTTTTTTTTATACAGCAGGTTCTTATGAGTTATCCATTTTATACATATTAGTGTGTATATGTCAATCCTAATCTCCCAATTCATCACACCCCCCCTCCACTTTCCCCACTTGGTGTCCATACATTTGTTCTCTACATCTGTGTCTCAGTTTCTGCCCTGCAAACCAGTTCATCTGTACCATTTTTCTAGGTTCCACATATATGCGTTAATATACGATATTTGTTTTTCTCTTTCTGACTTAATTCACTCTGTATGACATACTCTAGATCCATCCATGTCTCTACAAATGACACAGTTTTGTTCCTTTTTATGGCTGAGTAATATTCCATTGTATATATGTACCACATCTTCTTTATCCATTCATCTTTCGATGGGCATTTAGGTTGCTTCCATGTCCTGGGTATTGTAAATAGTGCTGCAGTGAACATTGGGGTACATGTGTCTTTTTGGATTATGGTTTTCTCTGGGTATATGCCCAGTAGTGGGATTGCTGGGTCATATGGTAATTCTATTTTTAGTTTTTTAAGGAACCTCCATACTGTTCTCCATAGTGGCTGTATCAATTTACATTCCCACCAACAGTGCAAGAGGGTTCCCTTTTCTCCACACCCTCTCTAGCATTTGTTGTTTGTAGATTTTCTGATAGTGCTTATTCTAACTGGTGTGAAGTGATACCTCATTGTAGTTTTGATTTGCATTTCTCTAATAATTAGTGATGTTGAGTAGTTTTTCATGTGCTTCTTGACCATCTGTATGTCTTCTTTGGAAAATGTCTGTTTAGGTCTTCTGCCCATTTTTGGATTAGGTTGTTTGTTTTTTTAATATTGAGCTGCATGAGCTGTTTATATATTTTAGAGATTAATCTTTTGTCCATTGATTCGTTTGCAAATATTTTCTCCCATTCTGAGGGTTGTCTTTTCGTCTTGTTTGTAGTTTCTTTTGTTGTGCAAAAGCTTTTAAGTTTCATTAGGTCCCATTTGTTTTTTTTTGTTTTTATTTTCATTACTCTAGGAGGTGGATCAAAAAAGATCTTATTGTGATTTATGTCAAAGAGTGTTCTTCCTTTGTTTTCCTCTAAGAGTTTTATAGTGTCCGGTCTTATATTTAGGTCTACAATCCATTTTGAGTTTATTTTTGTGTATGGTGTTAGGGAGTGTTCTAATTTCATTCTTTTACATGTAGCTGTCCAGTTCTCCCAGCACCACTTATTGAAGAGGCTGTCTTTTCTCCATTGTATATCCTCACCTCCTTTGTCATAGATTAGTTGGCCATAGGTGCGTGGGTTTATCTGTGGGCTTTCTATCCTGTTCCATTGATCTATATTTCTGTTTTTGTGCCAGGACCGTATTGTCTTGATTACTGTGGCTTTGTAGTGTAGTCTGAAGTAAGGGAGTCTGATTCCTCCAGCTCCATGTTTTTCCCTCAAGACCGCTTTGGCTATTTGGGGTCTTTTGTGTCTCCATACAAATTTTAAGATTTTTTTGTTATAGTTCTGAAAAAAATGCCATTGGTAATTTGATAGGGATTGCATTGAATCTGTAGATTGCTTTGGGTAGTATAGTAATTTTCACAATATTGATTCTTCCACTTCAAGAACATGGTATATCTCTCCATCTGTTTGTATCATCTTTAATTTCTTTCATCAGTGTCTTATAGTTTTCTGCATAAAGGTCTTTTGTCTCCCTAGGTAGGTTTATTCCTAGGTATTTTATTCTTTTCATTGCAGTGGTAAATGGGAGTGTTTCCTTAATTTCTCTTCAGATTTTTCATCATTAGTGTATAGGAATGCCAGAGATTTCTGTGCATTAATTTTGCATCCTGCAACTTTACCAAATTCATTGATTAGCTCTAGTAGTTTTCTGGTGGCATCTTTAGGATTGTCTATGTGTAGTGTCATGTCATCTGCAAACAGTGACAGTTTTACTTCTTTTCCAGTTTGTATTCCTTTTATTTCTTTTTCTTCTCTGATCGCCGTGGCTAGGACTTCCAAAACTATGTTGAATAATAGTGGCGAGAGCGGACATCCTTGACTTGTTCCTGATCTTACCACGGATGCTTTCAGTTTTTCACCATTGAGAAT
>NW_006798383.1:3421831-3428788 GCF_000442215.2 Lipotes vexillifer | reverse complement strand
ATTTTATTGATTTGAGTCCTCTCCCTCTTTTTCTTGATGAGTCTGGCTAATGGTTTATCAATTTTGTTTATCTTCTCAAAGAACCAGCTTTTAGTTTTATTGATCTTTGCTATTGTTTTCTTTGTTTCTGTTTCATTTATTTCTGTTCTGATCTTTATGATTTCTTTCCTTCTAGTAACTTTGGGTTTTGTTTGTTCTTCTTTCTCTAGTTCCTTTAGGTGTAAGGTTAGATTGTTTGAGGTGTTTGTTGTTTCTTAAGGTAGGCTTGTATAGCTATAGACTTCCCTCTTAAAACTGCTTTTGCTGCATCCCATAGGTTTTGGATCATCATGTTTTCACTGTCATTTGTCTCTAGGTATTTTCTGATTTCCTCTTTGATTTCTTCAGGAATCTCTTGGTTATTTAGTAACGTATTGTTTAGCCTCCATGTGTTTGTGTTTTTTACGTTTTTTTCCCTGTAATTGATTTCTAATCCCATAGTGTTGTGGTCAGAAAAGTGCTTGACATGATTTCAGTTTTCTTAAATTTACTGAGACTTGATTTGTGACCCAAGATGTGATGTATCCTGGAGAATGTTCCATGCTCACTTGAGAAGAAAGTGTAATATGCTCTTTTTGGATGGAATGTCCTATAAATATCAATTCAATTTACCTGGTCTATTGTGTCATTTAAAGCTTGTGTTTCCTTATTAATTTTCTGTTTGGATGATCTGTCCATTGGTGTAAATGAGGTGTTAAAGTCCTCCAGTATTATTGTGTCACTGTCGATTTCCTCCTTTGCAGCTGATAGCAGTTGCCTTATGTATTGAGGTGTTCCTATGTTGGGTGCATATATATTTATAATTTTATATCTTCTTCTTGGATTGATCCTTTGATCATTATGTAGTGTCCTTCCTTGTCTCTTGTAACATTCTTTATTTTAAAGTATATTTTATCTGATATGAGTGTTGCTACTGCAGCTTTCTTTTGATTTCTATTTGCATGGTATATCTTTTTCCATCCCCTCACTTTCAGTCTGTATGTGTCCCTAGGTCTGAAGTGGGTCTCTTGTAGACAGCATATGTATGGGTCTTGTTTTTGTATCCATTTAGCGAGCCTGTGTCTTTTGGTTGGAGCATTTAATCCATTCACATTTAAGGTAATTACCAATATGTATGTTCCTGTTAACATTTTCTTAATTGTTTTGGGTTTGTTTTTGTAGGTCCTTTTCTTCTCTTGTGTTTCCTACATAGAGAAGTTCCTTTAGCATTTGTTGTAGAGCTGGTTTGGTGGTGCTGAATTCTCTTAGCTTTTGCTTGTCTGTAAAGCTTTTGATTTCTCCATTGAATCTGAATGAGATCCTTGAAGGGTAGAGTAATCTTGGTTGTAGCTTCTTCCCTTTCATGACTTTAAATATGTCATGACACTCTCTTCTGGCTTGTAGAGTTTCTGCTGAGAAATCAGCTGTTAATCTTATGGGAGTTCCCTTGTATGTTATTTGTGGTTTTCCCTTGCTGCTTTCAATAATTTTTCTTTGTCTTTAATTTTTTCCAATTTGATTACTCTGTGTCTCAGCATGTTTCTCCTTGGGTTTATCCTGTATGGGACTCTCTGCACTTCCTGGACTTGGGTGGCTATTTCCCTTTTTCATGTTATGGAAGTTTTCAACTATAATCTCTTCATATATTTTCTCCGGTCCTTTCTCTCTTCTCCTTCTGGGACCCCTGTAATGCAAATGTTGTTGCATTTAATGTTGTCCCAGGGGTCTCTTAGGCTGTCTTCATTTTTTTTCATTCTTTTTTTCTTTATTCTCTTCCGCAGCAGTGAATTCCACCATTCTGTCTTCTAGGTCACTTATCCGTTCTTCTGCCTCAGTTATTCTGCTATTGATTCCTTCTAGTGTATTTTTCATTTCAGTTATTGTATTTTTCATTTCTGCTTCCTCTTTAATTCTTCTAGGTCTTTGTTAAACATTTCCTGCATCTTCTCCATCTTTGCTTCCATTCTTTTTCCAAGGTCCTGGATCATCTTCACTATCATTATTCTGAATTCTTTTTCTGGAAGGTTGCCTATCTCCACTTCATTTAGTTGTTTTTCTGGGGTTTTATCTTGTTCCTTCCATCTGGTACATAGCCCTCTGCCGTTTCATCTTGTCTGTCTTTCTGTGAATGTGGTGTTTGTTCCACAGGCTGAAAGATTGTAGTCCTTCTTGCTTCTGCTGTCTGTCCTCTCAGTAATGCAGTTTTTAATTGCCATTTGCCACGAACTGATTATAGTTAACTATTATAGTTAAATAGTTTTAGAATTGTGCCTGCTGATTACTGTATTAGATTGAAGGTGGATAATTCTGGGTATTAGCAGTGTTTTCTTATATTGATTTAAGGCTTTAATATTTTCTCTAAATCATTTTTCCTTTAAAAGTTTAAAAAGTAAGTATTTTCAATTCATTTGCCAGTTTTAATAGATTCAATTAAATGGCTGCTTCTGAATCTTAATGGCTACCTGAATCTTAAGTGGCTGAGATACTTGGAAGTAGATAGTGCAGTTAGGAATCATTTGGTCTTAGACAGAAATTAGAAGTTTATACCTGTAGGATAGAAAGATCTGGGCCCTAGTAGAACTGTCTCTGCCTCTGTCCTGGGAAAGCCAGGAAAAGTGGAAATGCTGGTGTACTGGTAGTGCAAAAACGTTGCATAGGAACTCCAGGAAGTCTACAGCAACTCATCATTACTCATCTGTTCTGGGATGGTTAAACTAGTTTATACAGATAAGTTCTTGTAAGCAGACAAAAAAATAATTCTGATTCCATTCTTCTCTGCGTAGGGAAGCTAGGTCAGAATTAGGTAACATTTTAGTGCTTCAGTAAGCATTAATATTTTGAAGAAAATATTTACTTGATATTGAATATTTTGAAAGTTAATTATTACATCAGTAGTTGGTTTTTAAAGTAGGTTGGTGGTATTCCCCTGATGGTAGGTCACTAGGTAGCATTTTTTCCAATTCATTAATGTTTACATTAAGAAAAAAGTTAATGTAAGAACAAACGTAAATACTACTTGTACTAAGGAATAAAATTTTGGAAGCATATCAAGAGAGAGTTCAAGATGAAAAATTAAAAACTGACTTCCAAAAGCAAAAAGGTTTGTATTCAAATCATTTAATTTATGATATACACAAACTTTTATCACTTTTAGGTGAAAAACACACCTGCCTGCCAGCTGGTGTCACATTCTTAGAAGGGTGCAAAGGATGAATCCTGAACCTCACAAAATGTGCTAATTTTTGTACTCTGAGTTTAAAGCATGGGTACTGCCTTTTCACAATTCCAAGTCTTTTATTCTGCTTTTTCTGTTTTCTTGTTATGTTCATTGGGAGCACCCATTTCTTCTACATTCTTGGTTCGGTTTGGTCAAAGGGGTTTTATGTTCTCTTACCATCCAGTATTTGTTGAACAACAGCTTCATGCAGTATAAACTGTCCTTTCTTGTCAGTTTTATTTAATGCATATTTATATTTCGCATAGTCCTGAGCTCAGTATGACCTAAATTAAGCACAGGAGCTGACAGGAAATCTCTGTCTTGGCAAGGTGGAATCTCCAGTCCATCCCACTGTAGGCAGTACCCATTTACTTTGTTTTAGGCCCCCATAAGTTTTCTGTTTTGATCACTTAGTGGTACAAATCTACCAGAAAGAAAAATAAGCCGTATTTATATTAGTAGTATACTTCAAGGAACCAAAACATTTATATTGAATATTTGTACATAATTTTAATAATCAAGATCAAAAAGAAATGTACACAAGTGATCTACTTTAAAAATATCAATGTCTAGGAATCAGATACATTGTATATTTATGATACATTGGACCTAGGAACATAGTGAAGATGACCAAATATAAGTTTATAATGCTGTCTCTGAAATTTGTTCTAAGCAATGGAAAAGAAGTAAACAGTTGGAGTCAGAGTTGGAAGAGCTGGGTTCAGGTTTTGTTGTGATCCTGGGGAGACCAGTTAGCCTCCCTGGGTGGTGGTTTCTTTAGCTGTAAGATGATGAGATTAAAGAGGAAGATCTTTAAGGCTTCTTCTAGCTTTAAAAATTCTATGCTCAATAAATGTTTATTGCTTTGAACTTAATAATTGCTAATTAATAATTGCTTACTTGGGAGTTTATGTTACACACTGCATATAAGAGTCTTTAATCAACTGATCCACAAGTGAAAACAAGCTGAGCATTTACTGAATAAACTCCCAGTCACTGGCCCAGCAGGTTGTGATTTCACCTTCTTGGCAGTTCTCTGGTGAATGTGTTTATATGAAGGAAACAAAGTATTCCATAACAAATTGATTTAACTCTATTAAGCAGGAACATCTGCTGGCTATGTAGCATTTCTAGATGTTAGGCTGCTATTTTTTCTTAAACCCTGAAAGAGTAAAAACATTTCAGGTTCCCATTAAGATATGAAGACTCAGAGTCAATCAGTGGGTACCGGTGATCCCCTGCAGTGTGTGAGACGTGTTGCTAGATGTGCATGGGAATTAAAATATAAAACAGAGTGTTTATATGTGTATGTATAAATAAAACACATAGCATATGCATTTGGAAGAGATAAAATATAGAGGTGTTTTATACTTTCTGTTCAGTTATTTGCTCAGTCTTTATATTCATGAAGTATACATTTGGTTGTGATGTAATGTATTTATCAGTGGAAACAAGGGCTAGAATTATGCAATGAAGAGAGATCATCTCGGAAACATCAAGTGTCCTAATTGTATTTAATATTTCACAGCCTGAGAGCACTTCTGACTCATTTAGAATGATACTTCCTGGAAGATTCTGGACAGGCTCTGTACCCTACATTCTTCATATAGTAGAATGCAATCTGAAATAATAGAAAGAATAGAAAAAGCATCTTGAAGGGTTTGAATTCTTAAGTCATTTAAAACTCCCGCCCCTTTTTTTCTATTTTTTCCCCTATTTTCCCCCTTTTTTTACTAAAATAGAATTTTAATAAAGTACACATACCATAAAATTTGCCATCTTAACTGTTTTTAAGTATACAGTTCAGTGGTATTAAATACATTCACATTGTTATGTAGTTATCACCACCGTCCATCCCCACAACTCTTTTCATTTTGTAAAATTGAAACCTTACACCTACTGAGCAATAACTTTCCATTCTCCTCTCACCCCAGCCCCTGGCAACTAATCACCATTATCTTTCTGTCTTGATGATTTTGGCCACCCTAAGTACCTCATATAAATGGAATCATACAGTATTGGTCTTTTTGTGACTGGCTTGTTTCACTTAGCATGATGTCTTCAAGGTTCATCCATGCTGTAGCATATTGCAAAATTTCCTTTTAATATAAAAAATTAGGTTCTTGAACTCTTGCAAGTATTTGCTTTTGTTAATTAAAATTTTTAAATAGAAAGCATTTAAAAGAAATTTGTTTTAGTTTTCTAGTTAAGTCAATTTGTAGAATGTTCTATTTCAGGGCTTTTTATTAAAGACATTTATTGGGGTTGGTAATTTATCATTGGTTAAATTAGGCAGGCTGTGATGATCATTTATCATAACTGTACATTGTATGTGATGCTTTAGAATTCCCTTTTAGAAGAAGCTAAATATTTTTAATTAAGTAAATAAATATCTAACTTCTAGCTTTTTTTCTTGCTTACTATTGGTCTTCCAAGTTTCAATATGGAAATAATGGTCATGTGTCACTATTAAGAAACTGGCCTTCAGAATGTATGACTTGTTCTTCTTCCATTTCCTTATTATGGTTGTTGAGTCTTCTAGGCTGGAGCTAATCATCAGGCCAAACCCTTCTTTGGAATATATTTTGGTGTATGGTCAGAGACAGGCTGAGCTGCTCATATGTTACCGTCGCTTGAAGGAGGCAGGTTAGACACTTACCTCTTAAATAGTATCCTGTTTAAAATCTGATAGTGATGAGTACAGATCACAGTTTGTATCTACCATATCCAGGAATGGAACAATTAGAATTTTTGTCTGCTCTCCCTGTTGACAGTGTCCAGGATGCTGAAGTCAGGTATTTGGTTTTATCCTTTTAAAGTTTCAATGATTACAGTACGAAAGAATTTTTGTAAGTGAATTTGCTCTTTCTTTATGAACACAGCTTATGAATTTATCAGTGGTTTTTATCATGTTGAACTGAAATTTGGTGAGTAATTGGGCTTGTGAATTTTTGGTTATCCAGTCTTTTGCCTTATTTTTTTTATTTTTATTTTTTTAAATTAATTTTTATTGGAGTATAGTTGCTTTACAATGTTGTGTTAGTTTCTAGCGTACAGCAACAAAGTGAATCAGCTATATGTATACGTATATCGCCTCTTTTTCGGATTTCCTTCCCATTTAGGTCACCACAGAGTTCCCTGTGCTATGCAGTAGGTTCTCATTAGTTATCTGTTTTATACATAGTAGTGTATATATGTCAATCCCAATCTCCCAGTTCATCCCACCCTCCCTTGCCTTATTTTGAAAGACACTACAGTTACTTTGTCTTTAAAGTTCTTTATACATTTATCTGAAATTATTTTTTTTAATTGAAATTTTGGCCTTCATACCAGTATTTATTTAAATCTGTTGAATAATAATTCTCCAATCAAAATAAGTTTATTATATATGTTTAAGTAATAAAAAGGAATTTGCATACATATATAAAATTATTTTTTAGTACCTATAGCTTGGCACATTAGTAGAAGTAGAAATGTTTATGTTTCTTTTAACCTCAAATTACAAGTAGGTATCAGGTTTTATGCAAAGATTACAGGTTGATAAATTTTAATTTTTTTGTCAACCACTTATGAATATCACATGAATGTCATTCAGCTTTTTATTTGTGTCATCAATCAAGCCGAATTAACCTGCCATTTCAGTATGGTTTCAAATATTCAAATGGATAAATTGTTAACATTTCAGTAGCCATATTATAAATTGAAAATCACATGGAAATATA
>NW_006798383.1:3406472-3421821 GCF_000442215.2 Lipotes vexillifer | reverse complement strand
CCAAGGAGCCATCCTTAAATAATGTACATACATCTTGTCAGAATAAGAAGAGTGAGGGGCTTCCCTGGTGGTGCCGTGGTTAAGAATCCACCTGCCAATGCAGGGGACACGGGTTCGAGCCTTGGTCTGGGAAGATCCCACAGGCTGCGGAGCAGCTGAGCCCATGTGCCACAGCTGCTGAGCCTGCGCTCTAGAGCCCGCGTGCCACAACTACTGAAGCCCACGTGCTGAGAGCCCGTGCTCCGCAACAAGAGAAGCCACGGTAATGAGAAGCCTGCACACCGCAGCGAAGAGTAGCTCCCGCTCACCGCAACTAGAGAAAGCCCGTGCGCAGCAATGAAAACCAGACGCAGCCAAAAATAAATTTTTTTAAAAAAAAGAATGTTTAAAAAATAAAGTGAGCTAGAGTATCAGAACTGTACTAAATTTTTTTGTTAGTGTATCATTCTGATGCTTTGGTTAGAGTTTCATATTCCTAAGGAATGACAAATGGGGATTCAGGAATTGGTAAGATTTAAAATTTTTATTTATTTTGACCCAAAACATTTGATCGATGGAATACTCTAAAGCAATAAAAATGAATTAACTATTGATACACACAACTTTAATACAGGTCAAGTAAACTATGCTGAGTTAATAAAGCAAATCTCAAAAGGTTACTTACTGTATGATTCCATGTCTATAACATTCCTGAAATGACAAAATTATGGAGATTGGGAAAAGAGTAGTGGTTGCTAGGGGTTAGGGATTGGCTTGGGTGGTGGGAGGTGGGTGTAGCTATAAAAAGTTGTACAAGGAATCCTTGTGATGGAACTGTTTTGTATCTTGACTCGAGTGGTGATTACATGAGTCTACACACACACAAATGAGTGCATGTAAAACTGGTGAAATCTGGTTGGTGGACTGTGTCAAGGTCAGTTTCCTGGTTGTGATATTGTGATATTGTACTATGTTTATGCAAGGTGTTCCCACTGGGTGAAGAGTGTTGGGAATCTCTCTGTATTATTTACTACTGCATGTGAATCTACAATTATCTCAACATAAAAAGTTGAATTTAAAAAATTCTCTCAGTGACATATACCTTTTCTTACATCATAGGTATTGTCTGTTCTAGATACAAGTACGCTTTATAATGAGCAGTGATACTAGTTTATGGAATACAAATTCTGTAAACTTTATTGTTCAAAAGAAGATGCTGGATCCTAAAACATGCTCAGTTTGTTTCTCTGCCACCGTTCCCTTTTTATGCTTCTTCCCAAAGCAGTATACCTAAGAGTAAAATAAAACAGAAAGTAGTGGTGGTGGCGGCATCAAGGAAGAGAAAGAATAAATGATAGCAGATCTTTGATTTAATGAAATCCTGCAGTAAGAAACTCAGGCTGAGGAAATGTTAATTATATTTAGATAGTGTATTTCACCTTCAAGGATTCTTTGTGTGTGTGTGTGTGTGTGTGTGTGTGTGTGTGTGTTGCTTTGCTTTGCTTTGCTGCGCCACGCAGCCTGAGGGATCTCAGTTTCCTGACCAGGGATTGAACCTGGGCCATGGCAGTGACAGCCCCTAATCCTAACCACTCGGCCACCAGGGAACTCCCTCAAGGATTCTTTCGGATATGGCTTCTTTTATTCAGTGTAATGTCTGAGAGATTCATCCATGTTTTTGGGTATATCAGTAATTTGTTCTTTTTATTACTATCTGTCATTCCATTGTATCATTATACCACAGTTTGTTTATTCATTTTCTGTTAATGGACCTTTGGGCTTTTTTCAGTTTTTAGCTGCAGACTGAGAAAATATTTGTAAATCACATATCTGATAAAGAATTTGTATTCAGAATAAATTAAGAACTTTTAAAATTCAATAATATGAAAACAACCCAATGAAGAAATGGGCAAAAGACTGACATGTCACTACAGAGGATATATGGATGGCATACACACATATTTGTAACATCACTAGCCATTAGGGAATACAAATTAAAACCACATTGTATATGCCTATTACAGTGGCTGAAATAAAAAATACTGGAGATAGCAAGTGCTGTCCAGGATGTGGAGCAATTGGAGCTCGGATACATTGCTGCAGCTACTCTGACAAACAGTTTGGTAATTTCTTGTAAAGTTAGAGACCCTTAGCCAATGACCCAGAGATCTTACTCCTAGATACTTGCCCTATGTAAAGGAAAACTTTATGCTCACACAAAAAACTGTACATGAATAATGTTTATAGTATATCAGTCTATAATTGCCTCAAACAAGGGACAACCCAAATATCCTTTAGTGGATGAATGCATAAATAAAATGCAGTACATCCACACAATGAAATATAACTCGGAAAAAGGAACACTATTGAATATACAATTCAGTGGGGTTTAGTATATCGAGAGTTATGTAACCATCACCACTATCTAATTCCAGAACATTTTCTTTACTCCAAAAAGAAACCCCACACTCATTATTAGTTACTCCCCATTCCCTTCTCTCCTCAATCCCTGACAGCCACTGATCTACTTTCTGTCTCTATGGAATTGCCTATTCTGGACATTTCATATAAACTGAATCATAAAATGTGGCTTTTTTTCTATCTCTTTCACTTAATGTTTTCAGGGTTCATCCATATTGTAGCATGAGCCAATACTTAATTCCTTTAATGGCTGAATAATATTACATTGTCTGAATATACCACATTTTGTTTATCTGTTCATCTGTTGCTTAATATTTGGATTGTTTCCACATTTTGGCTGGTATGAGTAATGCTACTTCAAACATTTGTGTATACATTTTGTGTGGACATGTTTTCAGTGTTGGGGATTATATATCTATCAGTAGAATTTGCTGGGTCATATGGTAACTTTAACTTAACTGAAGCATTATCAAACTGTTTTCCAGTGCAAATGCATCTTTTTCATTCCCTTCAGCAATGTTTGTGGCTTCCAGTTTCTCTACACCCTTCAAAATAACACTTGTTATTGTTAGTGGGTTTTTAAAAATTACAATAGCCATCCTAGTGTGTGTGTGGTGGTATCTTATTGTGATTTTGATGTGCATTTCCCTTATGATTAATGATGTTGAGCATCTTTTTATGCTCTTATTGGCCATTTGTATATCTTCTTTCGAGAAATATCTCTTCAGATCCTTTGCCCATTTCTTAACTGAGTTTTTTTTATTATTGAGTTGTATAAGTTCTTCATGTTTTCTAGATACTAAACCTTTGTCTGGTATATGATTTTCAGACATTTTCTCCCATTCTGTGGGTTGTCTTTTCACCTTCTTGGTTATGTCATTTGAAGGACAAATGTTTTTTAATACTGATGAAGTCCAATTTATCTATGGTTTTTGTTGCTTGTGCTTTTGTCATCATGTTTAAGAAATCATTGCTTAACCTACGGTCACAAAGATTTACACCTATATTCTCCTTTAAGAGTTTTATAGTTTTATGTTTTATATTTCGGTTTTGGATACATTTTGAGTTAATTTTTGTATATGGTGCAAGATAGGGGTTTAAATTCATTCTTTTGCACGTGAATATCCAGTTATCTTAACTCTGCTGAAAGAGTATTGTTTCCACATTAAATTATCTGGTACTCTTGTCAAAAATCAGTTAGCCATAGATATATGTTTCTTTCCGGCCTCCCCATTGTATTCCTTTGGTCTGTTTGTCCTCATGTCAGTACCACACAGTCTTAATTGCTAGTTTTGTATTTAAGTTTTGAAATCGTGATGTGAGTCCTACAGTTAGTTTTTCCTTCCTTTTCAAAATTGTTTTGACTATTCTGGGGACCTTCTATATACATAAGAATTTTAGGATCAGCTTGTCAATTTCTGTGAAAAAGCCAACTGGGATTTCGATAGGGAGTGCATTGACTCTATATATCAGTTTGAGGAGTATCATCATCTCAACAATATCAAGTGTTCCGATTGATGTACATGGGATGTCTTTATACTTGTTTAGACCTTCTTTAATCACTTTCAACAGTTTTTGTAGTTATCAGTATATAAGTCTTAACACTACTTTTGTTCAGTTCATTTCTAATTAGTCTATGATTTTTGGTGCTATAGTAAATGGAATTGTTTTCTTTATTTTTGGATTGTACATTGCTAGTTTATGGAAATACAACTGGTTTTTGCATATTGATCTTGTATCCTGCAACCTTGCCAGATTTGTTTATTAGCTCTAATTGTGTGGTGTGTGTGTGTGTGTGTATTTTTTAGGGATTTCTGTATATAAGATCATGTCATCTGCAAATAAGGATAGTTTTACTTCTTCTTTTCCAGTTTGGAGACCCCTTTTCTTGCCTGATTGCCTTGACTAGAATGTCCAGTACCATGCTAAATAAAACTCATGAGAGTGGACATCCTTTTCTTTTGCCTCATCTTAGGAAGAAAGGTTGCAGTCTTTTTTGTTTTTTGACTGCGTTCTGTCTTTGTTGCTGCGCGCGGCCTTTGTCTAATTGCGGCGAGCAGGGGCTATTCTTTGTTGCAGTGCACGGGCTTCTCATTGTGGTGCCTTCTCTTGTTGTGGAGCACGGGCTGTAGGCGCGTGGGCTTCAGTAGTTGCAACACGCAGGCTCAGTAGTTGTGGCTCACGGGCTCTAGAGCACAGGCTCAGTAGTTGTGGCACGTGGGCTTAGTAGTTGTGGCTCACGGGCTCTAGAGCACAGGCTCAGTAGTTGAGGTGCATGGGCTTAGTTGCTCCGCGGCATGTGGGATCTTCTCGAAACAGGGATTGAACCTGTGTCCCCTGCATTGGCAAGTGGATTCTTAACCACTGTGCCACCAGGGAAGTCCCAAGGTTGCAGTCTTTAATGATTAAGTTTGATGGTAGCTGCAGGGTTTTCATAACTGCCCTTTATCAGGTTGAGGAAGTTCTTTTCTTTACTTTTTAAAGTTTTTATTGGAGTGTAGTTGCTTTACAATGTTGTGTTAGTTTCTACTGTACAGCAAAGTGAGTCAGCTATACATATACACATATCCCCCCCATTTTTTGGATTTCCTTCCCATTTAGGTCACCACAGAGTGCTGAGTAGAGTTCCCTGTGCTATACAGTAGGTTCTCATTAGTTATCTATTTTATACATAGTATCAATAGGGTATATATGTCAATCCCAATCTCCCAGTTCATCCCACCCCCTCTCCCCCCTTGGTATCCATATGTTTGTTCTCTGTTTCTGCTTTGTATATAAGAGCGTCTATACCAATTTTTTCAGATTCCACATATATGCATTAATATATGATATTTTTCTCTTTCTGCCCTACTTCACAATGTATGACAGTCTCTAGGTCTATCCACATCTCTACAAATGACCCAATTTCATACCTTTTTATAGCTGAGTAATATTCCATTGTATATACATACTACATCTTCTTTATCCATTCATCTGTTGATGGGCATTTAGGTTGTTTCCATGTGAGGAAGTTCTTTTCTATCCCTCATTTGAGGTCCCTCTCTATTCCTAGTTTGCAGAACCAAGGAAATAGAGGGCTGACTGTAGAGTTATATGTGGATTTTCGACTCTGTGGGGTTTGGTGCCCCAACACCCTCCTTTTTCAAGGGTCAACTATATTATTGTATATAATAGTAACATGCTCTCAAAAGTCAAAAGCATGCAAAAGGCCTATCAGAAATGTCATTCTCACTAATATTCCTCCCAAAATTGGTAGGTAATAAACTTTGGATTTCTTTTTATTTATCATGCTTGGGAGTCATTGGAGTTTTTGATTCTATGCTTGTGTTTAATTGGTTTATAAATTCTCAGCCATTATCTTTTCATGTTTTGTCTGTGCTCTGTTCTCTTTCTCCTCTCCTACTAAACTCTAATAAGCATATGTTAGACTTTGGCACTGTGTTCGTCTTTTCTCATATCCTTTCTTTCATATTTTCCATCCTTTTTTCTCTCCATGTTACATTCTGGAAGGTTTTTCCTGACCTACCTTCCAGTTCACTAATTCTCTTTTTGGTTGGGTCTGACCTGAATCTGTTCATCACAGTTTTCTTTAACATCTTTATTGGAGTATAATTGCTTTACATTGTTGTGTTAGTTTCTGCTGTATAACAAAGTGAATCAGCTATACGTATACATGTATCCCCATATCCGCTCCCTCTTGCGTCTCCCTCCCACCCTCCCTATCCCACCCCTCTAGGTGGTCACAACGCACCGAGCTGATCTCTCTGTGCTATGCAGCTGCTTCCCACTAGCTACCTATTTTATTTTTTTTAATTTTTATTTTTAAAATTAATTTAATTTAATTTTTATTTTTGGCTGCGTTGGGTCTTCGTTGCTGTGCGTGGGCTTTCTCTAGTTGCCGCAAGTGGGGGTTACTCTTTGTTGCAGTGCGCAGGCTTCTCATTGTGGTGGCTTCTCTTGCTGGGAGCACAGGCTCTAGGTGCACAGGCTCAGTAGTTGTGGTGCATGGGCTTAGTTGTTCTGCAGCATGTGGGATCTTCCCGGACCAGGGCTAGAACCCATGTCCCCTGCATTGGCAAGCAGATTCTTTTTTTTTTTTGTGGCCTTTCCCGTTGCCGGACACGCAAGCTCAGCGCCCATGGCTCACGGGCCCAGCCGCTCCGCGGCATGCGGGATCCTCCCGGACCGGGGCACGAACCCGTATCCCCTGCATCGGCAAGCGGACTCTCAACCACTGCGCCACCAGGGAAGCCCTACCTGACTCTTTTTGAATTATGGTTTTCTCAGGGTATATGCCCAGTAGTGGGGTTGCTGGGTCATATGGTAGGTCTATTTTTAATTTTTTAAGGGACCTCCATACTGTTCTCCATAGTGGCTGTATCAATTTACATTCCCACCAACAGTGCAAGAGGGTTCCCTTTTCTCCACACCCTCTCCAGCATTTATTGTTTGTAGATTTTTTATATTCATTACATTTTTAATTTTAGTTTTTATTATTTTTTAGTTTCTTCAGAATTTCATTTTGGAATCTTTTTTCAAATATGCTCTGTTACTTTTTGTATTTCCCGTTATATATTAAACATTTAAATCTTAATGAACTTGGTTTAAGAATCAAAAACACCTGAAGTTTCCTGGCTCTATTTCCAACCACTTCCTTTTCAAAGCTTTTTAAAAGAGAATTATAATTGTTACTATTCCCATTAGGAAGACAGACCATCTCTGAATGTAACTACCATAGATCCAAGAAATAGAGAGTAATACAATCATCAATCCCAAATTTTAATCTCTTAATTATTTTTTTAAAGTGTTTGAAATTATTTAGGTAATACACAAATAAATTCTTATTGTGCAGTATTCAGGAATACAGAAATATGTAGAGTAAAATATGAACATTCTCCTTCATTTACCCTTTCACCCCCCCAGTCCTCTTTGTCATAGATGAACACTGTCAGTAGTTTGGAGATCATTCTTCTAGTCCCCTTTCAATACATTTAAACACACGTGCACACGTGTGCACTTTAATACAGCCTCCTAATCTTTCTAGATTCTGGCCTGTTCTTTTCATTCCTGATGGTGCTAGTACAGGCTCTGGTCATCACTGTTGTGGTTTACAAAAGTAACCCCCATTAGGTCTCCCTGCCTTTAGCCTTGTCCTCTTCAGATCTGTTTTGTTAATCCTGTTTATCACTCTGCTTAAGACCTTTAGTGGCATCACATCCAGCATGCTATGGGATAAATTCTAAGCCCATTAATATAGCATTGAAGGCCCTGTGAGGACTGATCCTTTCCTTTGCACTTTCATCTTCAGCAGCTCCCTTCCTCAAACTCTGTATTCCATCAACTCTGAATTGAATCTAGGTTTTTTCCACACATCATAATGTCTGTGTCACTCTGCTTTTCATTCATAGTTTCTCTTCTGTTGGAATGTTCTCCACCCCTTTTCCTCTTAGTCTGATTAGCACCTGCTAATCTTTTTAGTGTGGTGGTTAGGAAGCTGGGCCTTGGGTTAACATTTTGGATTATTTCGTTTAATTTCTTTAGAATCACAGTATTTAACTGCTGTAAACTTTGTTTTGTCATCTATGAAATTGGAATAATTTCTACCTCATAGAGTTATTTGAAGATTAAATGAGATAATATATAAAGTGCTTAGCACAGTGTCATTTTAACAACAACAGCTTGGGCATCCTGTCTTTCAGTAAGACTGAAGAGAATATAGATGCACCTCTCTGTTGTGCATATCTCTAATACTACAATTACACACGACTTTTTCACAGATTTTGAGTGGGTCTCCTCCATTAGACTTGGAACTCCTTAAAATCAAGGACTTTCATGTTTGTTTCTGTATTACTTGTACCAGGCACTGGCACGTAGATATTTAGTAAATGTTTCTTAAATATATGAGTTTGAAATAGCTAGACAGTGCAGTCTCTTTTGCACAGGAAGCTCATATAAGTGTGCATACCCTCCGTTCAAGTGAGATTTTTGTTTTCCTTTCTCTTTACAAGTAGTAAAGTCTTAAAATAGTAATTACATTTATTTCCACCACACTGAGCTGTGTTGCCACAAGCTGGAAATACAGGGAAGCCATGGGAAGTTGGCACTCTCAGGGATTAGATCATTTTTCCATATTCAGTTTGTATTCTTGTATTTGTGGAATTTGGTTTGAGGATAGTGAAAGTTCTTATTCATGTATAATTTGAGAATTGGATTTTTTAAATGTATTTCTCAAGAGATATTTTGGTGAGATAATGCTTGACAGTCGAGTTGCTTTCCCTGTACCCCAACCCCCCAAGCTACAATAGTTCTTTGAGTGCTTACCAATGACAGACAACAACCCTGCCAGATGTTTTCTGTCTTCTATAGATGAAAAATCTCAGGCTTAGGTTAATTAACTTATTCAGCCAGAAAGCTGAATTCAAACCTAGTTGCTCTGGTGCTCGTTCTGTTTCCATTACACCATACTGTTTTTCTAAATACACTGAAAATGATTTTAGTTTGAATTTATAGTATTTAGTAGTGCTTTTAGTTACTTGGTGACTATTTAAACATTTTAGTAACTAATAGAAACCTTTATAGTAAGATATTTAGATATTATTTAAAGATAAAGTTTTTTAAAGTTAAAATTTAAATTCAACTAGTATTTCTTTAAGGTATATATATTTTATTTTTAATTTGAATCATCAATAGATGGATTTATTTGCCATATCAGTGTTCTTAGACGTTAGCACACACTTGTTTATTTCTTCCCATGTTGCATAATCCCTATGCATTATATTGGTCAGGAGGCAGGAATGTTGCAGTTTTTTTTCTTTCAAACTTCAGCTTGCTCTAAGATTTGGAATTAACTTTTAGAATGTTCTGGGTATATCCCCCACATGCCAAAGATCTGTAAATTTCTTTTCACATGGGCTGAAATTTTCAGACGTTTAGGTAAAATATATGTGAACACAGATGTTTTCCTTAAAAGCAGTTAATGATCAGAAAAAAGACCACAGTGTGGAAATACTTTAGGTTCCTCCTGTAATATGATCGGCACATAAATACTTCCTTCTCTTGTAGTTCACATTGTTCATTTTCTAAGGGGAGGAAATAACTAAACTGATAATTAAAACATAGTATTATGTATTATGTTGGTTTTTTGTTTGTTTGTTTGTTTTTTTCTCCCAGAGTAAACTAAATGATTTGGACTCACTAGGGCTGCTCAGTTCTGTGAAACTCACATTGTTTGCGTACTGTTGGCGGGCCTCATTAGGGGGTAAATTTGCTTTTTCTGTGTGTTTGCCAGTAACGATTCCTGTCTCTTACGGGAACTTACCATTTGGATTGTCTCCTTCCTAAACTGGCCAGTCTTACACAGTTCAGACCATTAGTTATTTTTCCTGCTCTCCAGTTTTTTCCTATTATTCTTTGGTTTTCAAGTATTTAAAGCTGAGGATATTGGTCTCTGAGATATTGCCTGGTTAGGGTTCGGCATCATGCCCAAATTTGTTGGGCCTCTCAGGGCCTGAGTTCTCTGTGCTTTAACAAATGAGCTACAGTTCTCTAGAGATCAGTGAAGCTTGTTTGTTGATCCTGTATTCTCTTCCAGAGGAAGTAGATCTTTGAGAATGTCTAAGGAAGGGTAAGTGAGTTTATTATTCTTTTCTCCTCATTTTTCTCAGTGAAGAGATGTTCTAGTCATCTGAGTGAATTGGGAGATTAATAAGCAGTGCTACCAGTCTGAGAGTGGCGATGGGAGGGTGAGAGATTGAAAGAAATTCAGCTGAAAAGTTTACATTGTTAGTGTTTCACATCTAATCTGCTGTAAAGTTACTGTTGCTATTTTGAAAGACTGCATTGAGGATCTTAATAGAAATTTAGTGAGATATAAGCACCCTGTTTACCCTGTGGTAAACTCATTTTGTTTTTCAGTAGAAAGTGTTTATGAAGATTGGGAGCAAGCAGTAGTATCTTACCAAAGAATTTTACATAGAAATGAGTGAAGTTTAAAAATTCAAATGCATTTTAAAATAATTTGTACCTTTAGAAAATGGTGTGAAAGATTGAAAAGCAGCCAGTGATTTTGTTTTCTTTCTGGGCAGTGTAGACAAAAAATAATTTCAAGTGGAATCCCCTATTATTTTATTTTGCAATATAAAATAGTTCTGTGTTAGTTTTTTTTATTGTCTTTATATTATTTTCTCTTATGTTTCAGAGTCTGAATTATTATTGATATTCTTCTTGTGACCACTGTAATAGGTGACATGTCAGTTAATAGCTGCATACTGTTAATTATCTCATTTCTAGCCTTCAAGCATAACTAGACCTGGTTAATTTTAGAGAGACATTCCCTTTGATCACATAGGACATAGATTCCCTCAAAAATAAGTCTTTAAGAATACAGTGCAATTAAAATTTTTATTTTCTTGAAGCTCTTAATTTTTTTCTAATAGAAATTTTGAAATAGTTTCATAGCCTCGTGTTTAGAATTTATTTTAATCTAATCATGTATTGATTATGAGCAGAATAAAATTGGCCGATTTTACTGCTATTTTAAAACCTCATTATTGGGTAAAGAGAACAGCCATGGGTATAAATAATTCTGTATTATTTTTAGACCTCTCATGACATCACTAGAATTTTAAGGTTTCTTTAAATGTGAAAATTATGAGAGGACTGCCTCTTCAGGTTTGTATGTTTTCTTTCCTTCCAGCACTGGCTACAAATATGCAGTTCTTGTTAAACAATTTTTATGATAAGTATTATCATGGATGCTGGTAATATTTGTCAGGCTTGTACAAGTGGTTGTTTATAAAGCTGGTTTATAGATTTAAGAAGAACTATATTTCTAGATGCAGTCAAAATTAGTACTACTTTCTCCCCTATGGTAAAACATATGCTAGAATTGGTTAGTTAGAAAGGGCTCTGTATAAGTCAGAGGACACCATAAGGCCTGAGATATTCTTTTAGATTTATTTCTAGGGGCCCATGGGGCAGTTCTTGTACTGCCTGAATAGGTAATGAACAAGTGCGTTTGAAATGCATGGATCATATATATGAAATGAGTTAGCTTTTATTTTCCTTTGCTACCTTTAGAAATAAATGGATAAATCTCCTACTTTGGGATGAAAAGAATTCTTATATTCAGAATTTTGGTATGTGTGATATTTTGATATCTATAAAATATTTCCCTAATAGTAATGGGAAAGGATTGTTAGTAGAGTTAAATCATCAAAAATTATACTTGAGCCTTATGTAAACCTATGGTAATCAAGATAGTGTGGTATTAGTGTAAGGATAGATATATATAGATCATGAAACCTAATAGGGAATTTGTAGACCCACACACATATAGTCAATTGATTTTCAGTAATGAGGCTATGGTAATTCAATGGCAAAAGGTTAGTCTTTGTAACAGATGTGCTGAAACAACTAAACATTCATATAGAAAAAAATGAACCTCAACCTTTGCCTCAACAGTATATAAAAAATACCACAAAAAGGATCATAGACCTTAAATATAAAAGTTAAAAGTAAAGTATAGGTGAAAATGTTTGTGAATTAGGTAAAGACTTCTCAGAAAAAATACATAAAAAAATTAAAACATGGAAGACAAAATTGATAAATTGAGCTTCATCAAAATTTTTTAAAAACCCTCTGCTTTTTGAAAGACAATGTTAGGAAAATGAAAGGGCAAGCCATAGACTGGGAGAAAATATTCTTAATACATATGTATCTGATAGAGGACTTACTTTTTCCAAAATATTATGAAGAATACTTATAACACGATAATGAGACAAACAACCCAGTTTATAAAAGGTTCTTCACACAAAAAGACATGGCCAATAAGCACTTGAAAAGATGCTCTACATTATTAGTCATTAGGGAAATACAAATTAAAACTACAGTGATATATCACTGCAGACCCACTAGAATGACTAAAATTAAAAACACTGACAATGTGGAGCAACTGGAATTCTCACGCATTTTGCATGAGAATGCAAAATAAAAAAACATTTTGGCAATGTCTTTTAAAGTTAAACATATACTTACTAATGAACTAATGAGTCCACTTCTAGGTATTTACTCCAAGGGAAATGAAAGCGTATACCCACACAGATTTGTACATGAGTGTTCATGGCATCATTATTTACAATAGCCAAAAACTGGAAACAACTCAAAATATGCATTAACTGAATGGGTAAACAAATTGTGGTATATCATGCAATGGAATACTACTCAGGAATAAAAGAACAGATTTTTTTTAAAACAAATTTATTTATTTATTTATGTCTGTCTGTCTGTTTTGGGTCTTTGCTGCTGCCCACGGGCTCTCTGCAGTTGTGGAGAGCGGGGGCCACTCTTTGCTGCAGTGTGTGGGCCTCTCATTGTAGTGGCTTCTCTTGTTGTAGAGCATGGGTTCCAGGCACGCGGGCTGCAGCAGTCATGGCTCACGGGCTTAACAGTTGTGGCCTGTGGGCTCCAGAGCACAGGCTCAGCAGCTGTGGTGCGCATGGGCTGAGCTGCTCTGCGGCATGCGGGATTCCCCCCGGACCAGGGCTCGAACCCGTGTCCCCTGCATTGGCAGGTGGACTCCCAGCCACTGTGCCACCAGGGAAGTCAGAGCTAATTTTTGATACATCTAACAACATGAATGAGCCTCAGAAGTATTGTGCTAAGAAAAATGACCAGACACAGACTACATGGTGTTTGATTCCATTTATCTGAAAGCTCTAGTGACAGAAAGCATAGATCAGCGGTAGTCTGGGGCTGTGGGTTGGGGCGGGTATTGCAGAAGGACATGAGGGAATGTTTTGGGTTGATTGGGGTAGTTGTTACCTGAGTGTATACAATTGCCAAAACTCACCAAACTTCGCACTTAAAATGGGTGAATTTCACTTTAAGTAAATTATACCTCAATAAAGTATATACCTCAACTTGTTTATTTAAAATTCTGTAAATAAAATAGTTATTGTTTATGTATATTCAGGGGAATATATTTGGGAAGATACAGGTGCTCTAGGATGTGTAATGCAAGGAAAAATGCATTCTCCTTTCAGTGTCATGATTGAACTCTAGTCTTCTAAAGCTGTTAGAAAGCCTTTTATTACTAGAGCTATTGTCCTTTAAATGAGAGGCCAGAATCAGTTTTGGCATTTGCTTTTATTTTAAATTCTAGATTTTGACCTCTCTTTTCCATTATAGGTACAGTCAGTACACTTGTTAATTTGGCCTAATGATAACATGGATAAACATATTTTCTTCTCTAATTTTTATCCCACAGAATTCAACCTTAATATTTTGCTGCATTTTATAAATTATCTTCTATACACTGGTTTTTATTTTTAAAAATTGGGGAGAAAAAGTAAAAAAGAATTTAGGGGGAAATAGGAAAAAAAGATTGGAAAAACCTGTTTTTAATTCAACTGAGATTTTAGAACAGTAAATTTATTTTCAGAAGTACTGACATTGTTTCTGGTTTCTCCCTTAATTTATGTATTCTTCATTTGTTAGTCCTCTTTTTTATTCCCCACCATTCTGCTCTCATTACTGCAGTTTCTTCATTTGAGATTGAAGGTGAAGGGAATTTTAATGTCTGTTTCTTAAAGAGAATCTCCTTAAAGTATGCTTTGAAGTCTTTGGGGGGGAAGATAGCATGATCACTACTCTTAGTCTTTTATCGCTTTTAAGATACACATTTTTTTTTCACATTTAGACATCTCTGAATTTGGGCTACATCTAGCAATATACCACCTAGAATTAAGTTGATTTCTTCTAGAAAGGATTTTATTTCTCTCAGTCACTTAGGGGCAATATTAACCACCCTAGTAGTGTAAATTCAGGCCACAAACCTACCTGACTTAATTGTTCAAATTCTCAGGGGGAGGATTTTCCCCTTCCTTGGACTCACTGTCAAGACTGAGATGTACAAATGTCCTTATATGCTTTTTCTTTGTTGCAGATTTATTTCTCCTTTTTCCTTGCATTATGGGTATTGCCCTTTGATAATCCTAGCTTTATGAGGCTGACTTTTCTTGGGCATCCCTCCCACCCACCCCCCTTGACCTTTGCTAGTGACATATAATATGGGTGAGTTTTACAATTGATGGCATCTTAAATTTTAATCATCTTTAATTTTGTTCTGTGCATGCCTCCACATTCTCTTCTTTTCACTGGAACTTAGTTATATTGAGTATTTGAGAAAAATTAATATTATAATTAATTCACATATTATTTTAGAAATGATAATATGCTTGTTCAGGCTTTCAAAGTACAGGGTACTATTCTCATGATATAATCTGATAAACAAAATGTATCCCCCCCTGAGGATGATCATCAAGAAAGAGGAAATATTCAGACAAATTAGTAAGAAGTTATTGGCTGCAAATTTATGAAGACAAAAACTTATGCTTAAATGACTTTTGTTTTTATAATGTAGTCTAAAATTTCTTGTTGTGTCTGTATATCCATGGTATTGAAACTTTGAATTTTTAAGAATCCATTTCATAAATTAGAAAGTTTTTATCTTTTTAAATTTATTTATTTATTTATTTATTTATTTATTTTTGGCTGTGTTGGGTCTTCGTTTCTGTGCGTGGGCTCTCTCTAGTTGCGGTGAGCGGGGGACACTCTTCATCGCGGTGTGTGGGCCTCTCACTGTCGCAGCCTCTCGTTGTGGAGCATAAGCTCCAGACGCGCAGGCTCAGTAGTTGTGGCTCACGGGCCTAGTTGCTCCGCGGCATGTGGGATCCTCCCAGCCCAGGGCTCGAACCCATATCCCCTGCATTGGCAGGCAGATTCTCAACCACTGCGCCACCAGGGAAGCCCCCTTTTTCTTTTTCTTTTTCTATTTTTTAATCACTAGCATTCTTTTACTGAAGAATGGAGACATAAAGGCAGAATGAGGTCTTGCCATTTGGTTTTTTTTTTTTTTTTTTTTTTTTTTTTTTTTTTTGTTTTTTGGGGC
>NW_006798383.1:3403295-3406455 GCF_000442215.2 Lipotes vexillifer | reverse complement strand
TACGCGGGCCTCTCACTTTGTGGCCTCTCCCATTGCGGAGCACAGGCTCCGGACGCGCAGGCTCAGCGGCCATGGCTCACGGGCCCAGCCGCTCCGCGGCATGTGGGATCTTCCCGGACCAGGGCACGAACCCGCGCGTCCCCTGCATCGGCAGGCGGACTCTCAACCACTGCGCCACCAGGGAAGAAGCCCACCATTATGTTTTTTTAAAGAACAGCTTTATTGAGATATAGTTCACATACCATTCAGTTCACCCTTTAAAGAGTACAATTCAGTGGTTTTAGTATATTCACAAGAGTTGTGCAGCCAACAGCACTCTCTCATTTTAGAACATTTTTATTATCCCCCAAGGGAAACTCCCCATTCCCGCTCTCCCCACAGCCTCTGGCAACCACTAATTGCTATTAAGGGTTTAGTTTAAATTTAATTTTTAGTTCTTTTAAATACTGTGTCCGGTCTTTACCAGGCCCTATGCTAGTTTTTGGGAAAGCAGTAAATCCTGGCCTCAAAGTTTATAATCCAGTAAAGAATAAGAGAATTAAACACATACTTTATATATATGATAAAATATAGAAATAAATCATTTTGAGTATTCATACTGCTCACACGGATCACAGCTTTATAGAATTTTAGTTGTTGGTGAAATCTCTTTCATTAACTAAAAAAGTAATCTGAGACCCAGAGGCATCAGTGTTACATAGTTCTCTGGCATGGCCAGAATAGTTTCTTAAAGAAATCACTTGAAATTGCTGGGTCTTGAAAAATAAGATAGAGATAACTGAGAAGGTCATTTCGGGTATGGGGGACAATATAAACAAAACCTCAGGGCACTTTTAGGAAATAACAAGTAGTTCATTTTGATTATTAGAGCAAATGGTACGTGATGTGGAGCAACATGAGATAAAACTGATTTTGGAAAGATCTCCATCTTTCCAAGGCTTTGACCTCCTTGAAGATACAAAAATTTGTAATATATTAGTCTGGTGGTAGGTAGTGAGGAATGTCTAAAGGTTATTAAGTAGGTGATTATAGAGCTGGGCATTAGGACAGTGCTTCTCATGTATGTTAGAGGACCAGTTTTTTTTTTAAATTCTATTCTGTTTCAAATTGATACACTTATAATAAAAATGAATTACTAGAAAAATGAAAACATAAAATGTAAGTGTACATTTTTTGTTACTGTGTTCAACAAAGTTTTTTTGTCGAATTGCTATAAAAGTTTCTAAATACTTGCAATTTCTTGAATTACTAACAACACTTCACAAACCAGCATTAGTCTATAGACCACACTTCGAGTAGCAGTACTTCAAAGCAATTAATTTGGCATCAGTGTGCAGGCACAGCAATTGGGAGATGGTTGCTGGAGAGTTAACGAGGACCTGGACAAATTGTTAGCAGTTTAAGTTGAATGGAAGATCTGGATTAGAGACATTTGGAAATTTAAATGAAGGCAAGTGAGATGATATGGATTTGAGGGAGAGGAAAGAATCAAAAGATGTTAACTAGATTTTAGGCTTGAGGGGAAAATGAGAGTGCCATAGCAGAAATAGAAACTAGTTGGGGAGAAAAGATACTAAATTAGGTTTTCAACAAAAATTCACATTATACCATTTTTCTATTAATTAACACACACACACACAAACACACACCCACACACACACACACCATTTGGTTGGTAATCTAAATTTGGCAGTCTCCAAAAAGCATTGTAACTTTTTCTTTTCTTTGATTGTAACAAACTTTGAGTAATATAATTACACAAACCCATAACCAAAACATGCCTAGGAAGATTTTTTACTTGTATCCTATTCTCATTTATTGGTGCAGTAACTGTTATTGGGCCTTTGTCCAGGAACTTGTGACTCTTAGGCAGGGGGAGGAGCTAGGGATAACGTTCACCAGTGCCAAAGAAATTCTATTCCAAATGGATTTGTGTGGAGCAACAGTGATATCCAATGACAAGTTAAATTAGACACAGAGGTGTTTTCTCCAACACTGTCTCAGAAGATACATGCTGTTGAGGGGGCCTGGTTCAGACTAAAACAGTCTTTTTGAAGTAAGGTTAAAGTCACACACAAAAAATTATACTAGGGTCTTAAAGAAGAATTTTGTTATGTGACTTCAAGAACTAGTTGACTCTGATAGTTGCACACTTTGCAGAACGGCAACCAGTGACAGATGAGGTAATACTGCTTTGAATTATGAGTGAAATCTCAAAACCATTAAGAGTTTGCTATTTACAAAATTCCAAATTTAGTAAATTGCATGTTCATGTTTCTTAAGTGTAAGAATACTAGATCCCTGTTCTTAAAGCACATTATATTAATAGTCCTATTTCTTTTGATTAGTATCTATATTTATTTGGATAGCATTTCTTCAAGTTTTATGCCTTACTGCAGTGTTATATGATAGTAAAAACTGTTACATTTGTCTTTGTGTTGAAGTCTGTGTCTGGTTTTATAGTGTTTCTGGGTCTGTCTCCTAAAGATTGTGTCTCTTGTTTTAATGCTCAAATCTATATCTTGCAAATGACTTAGTATGTAGGAATTTCTGGCTGATAATTGTATTTTAAGGTTGGATGCTTAGTTCAGTCATGCTTTCTAGGGTGGCAACTTTGTGCTTTATTTAAAGCAAGCTTCGGAAAGTTTCACAAATATATTCAGGCTCTTGAAGATAGAGGTGGAGTATGTTCCACTGGTTAATAATTTAGAAAAGTGACACAAGTTGACTCGCATTGACAAAGATACAGTCAGGGTCCTGGGACCAATAGAAAGTTTTGGATTCCCCAAGCAGATAGGATATTTTCGTTTTAAATGTGTGGTGGAACAGTGAGCCAGTCTTTTAATTGATATAGTACCTAACACTTTCTTTTATTATAATAGTAAAGAATAGTTATTAGTTTGAGGCCAAGAGATCAGTTTCTCTTTAAGACTGTTCTGGAGACGTGGTATTTCTGGCTCAAGGCTGCCTCTCTGCTGAAGTCAGTGCATACTTTCAGCCTTTGCATGTTTATTATCTTTGTAAATCGTAGCATATATATTACTACAGTTCTCTATAATGCAGCTGTTCCATTTTGTCATCATAGCTTTGCTTATGCACTTTAGATATTCATGTACGAATTAGATTTAATTCCCTATTGGCCCCGTCTCCCATGTTGTAG
>NW_006798383.1:3402946-3403285 GCF_000442215.2 Lipotes vexillifer | reverse complement strand
AGGGAAAGAAAAGGAGAGATGAGAATATATGTGAGGTTTTTCTTTTTGTTTCATAATAGCAGTAAATTAGATGGGGAGACAGGAGTGATTGTTCCTTTTTTAAATTCAGGAGTTGCTTCTGTGGGTGAGAGTACTTATTTTAAATGAAAATGAAAAGATAAAGGATATTTGGTTTCATAGAAAAATGTGTTATTTTCTAATTTTAGACATCTAGAAAGTCTTTGCTAGTTTTAGCTACTCCCTAAAGGACAGCTTCTAGGATATATGTCATAAAATGGTACTTGCTTTGTAATAAGCATTCAACAAATGTTTTGATTGAATCAAGTGATCAGTTAGTCA
>NW_006798383.1:3402107-3402936 GCF_000442215.2 Lipotes vexillifer | reverse complement strand
AGAGTGTGATTTGATGGATATTTAGCAACGATTATTTTCACAGAAAAAACAGATTTTCTTATTCCTGATATATATCATTCCCAGAGTTTCTCTGGATAATACCTGAGGTACATTATGATCTCTATATCCTTAAAAGATATGAAAAGGAATACAGGCTTAACCTCTCTTCTGGATGAGAAAGAAACAGGTAAACTATCTAGCTGGGTCTGTTGATAGTTTCTTTCTACCTTTATCAGTGATTGAGTGATACTAGCAAAGTATCTTTTTTTTCTGTGATTTTAGCTGTGCCTAAGACCAGCTTGCATCATTCTTCTATCAGAATCCAAGCTGTTTCTTTTATTATGTGGCTCCACATATATCTCTCCTGGAAAGAAAAATCTTCCCAGTCTGTTCCTGCCTGAATTCCCATAGAATATTTTAGGCATGTCAGCTGTTTGGGCTCTGATCAAGGATTTGATCCAGTTGGCCCCCTAGCCTGAATTGAGTGTGTGTTTGAAAAGCCTGAGCTTCAGTGTGTTTCCAGAGTTAAAACCATTACTCGGTGTCTTTTCCCTCTCTTGTGCCTTTATAAGGATTTATGTAACTGGAAAAAGGTGATAATAAAGTAGATGCTCCAATCAGTAGAAATAGAGTGAAGTTTGAGGAAGTGGTAGAAGGGTCATGGTGATATAGTTGGAGTTTGGGTTTTTTGTTTGTTTTTTTTTAAAGATTTGGGTAGGTGTCATTTATCCTCTAGTTCCCTGTATCTTTCAGCTGTTCCCTACTCTTCCCCTCCCATCCATTATTAACCTAATCAAAGTAAATGTTGATTTTACAGAATACAAGGTTT
>NW_006798383.1:3400605-3402097 GCF_000442215.2 Lipotes vexillifer | reverse complement strand
AGGGAAAGAAAGTGTACATGTTTTATATAACAGCTCTCTCAGGAACTAAGAGTTTTATAAAGCTAATCTAGTGTGCATAGTGCACTGTGAGATAAGTAATGATTTTCATATTTTTTAGAAGATAACATTTCTGAATTCAAGGACCTATTGATTTTTAAGTCCCCTATTAAAATAAAATTTTTGTTGTTGTTGTTGGGGGTAGGAGTTTATTAATTATTTATTTATGCTGTGTTGGGTCTTAGTTTCTGTGCGAGGGCTTTCTCTAGTTGTGGCAAGCGGGGGCCTCTCACTGTCGCGGCCTCTCTTGTTGTGGAGTACAGGCTCCAGACACGCAGGCTCAATAGTTGTGGCTCACGGGCCTAGTAGCTCTGTGCCATGTGGGATCCTCCCAGACCAGGGCTTGAACCCATGTCCCCTGCATTAGCAGGCAGATTCTCAACCACTGCGCCACCAGGGAAGCCCTATTAAAATATTTTTAAGCAAATATTTGATTATTTGTCTGCATTTAAAATTGGTGCATATCAGGGAACTCTGCTCAGTGTTATGTGGCAGCCTGGATGGGAGGGCAGTATGGGGGAGAATGGATACATGCATATGTATGGCTGAGTCCCTTTGTTGTGCATCTGAAACTATCACAACATTGTCAATTGCCTATACTCGAATATAAAATAAAAAGTTAAAAGAATAATAAAATAAAATTGGTGCATACATTCTGAGATGAGAGGAAAAGTTTTCTATTAAAGTTTAAAACAGTAATATTTGAGTTGGTGAAGTTTTTTTAAAAAGCCATTATCTAGATTAGTGGTTTCCAAACTCTTGAGTATTTCACAGTTAAAATATGGAACATTCATCCCTGTGTGTGCTTATTTATAAATTATCTATACTACTGTTCCTACTTGTATGTAGTAGAAAACATACACAAATTAGACATTTTAAAATGATGAGATAAATTTGAGTAGAAGCTGTAATATTTTCTTCTGTATCCCAGTGGAGTCTTCTGTATCCCCAGGTGCAGTCACTCCTCTTTGTAGACTACTGACCTATATTGTTAATGTGGGAAGTCCAGCCCAGGTATCTTTATTTCTTCCAAGTTTCCTGGGTGATTTGTAGCATTCTCATTTCTCATAGCTACTTATGAAATGAAGGCAAAGAAGAGGTTTGGTAATAAGAGGATAAACCATTCAGTAATTTTGGCCACCATACTTTGGGATCAGATGGAGGGGGTGTCCTTATTTTCAGAGATGATTAAAACTTACCACAAAGTACCATCATGGTGATGATCCACCATACTATTATATGTTTAGTTTTCTCTGTGTCTTCATAGCGATCTTTCTGAAATTTGAATCTGATTATTTCATTTCATCAAAATCTGCTAATTTGTTCTTGCCTGCAGGATAAAGTCCAAACTCTCTAATGTGACATACAAAGTCTTCATTAAATTGACCCTTGCTATCCTTTTTTTTTTACCTTCATAACCTTTGTTGCCTCTTTC
>NW_006798383.1:3395063-3400595 GCF_000442215.2 Lipotes vexillifer | reverse complement strand
TCTTTCCCTTCTCCTCTGGAAAACTTGCGTTTGCAAAAACAAACAAAAGTAAAACCAAAGAAAACCCAGCTCCAGCCTCAGTAAATGTTTTTTGGTTCATTACAAACCCTGTCTTTCCTTTGTCATTCTGTCTGGAATGCCCTTCTTGCTTTGTCCTACTGGAAAACTTCTACTAATTGTTAAAATCAGCTCAGACATCTCATCTGGTCTCTAAACAACTTGTTTTCTCTCCTGCATGTTATTTTATAGCATGAATTGCTATAATTATTTGCTTATAGCAATATTGCAAATATTGCACATGTAAGCAAAATATAATTATTTGCTTATAGCAATTATTGAATTGCTGTAATTATTTGCTTATAAGTCTCTCTCCTGCTATGCTGAATTCCTCAAGGATAGAGATTGTAAGTTAAAGTATAAGTTCCATGAGGGCAGGTACTCTTTTGTTCTCTACTATATCACAGTATCTGGCATATAGTAGGCATTCAGTAAGTATTTGTCACATGAATCTATTTATATTTGTGTCTTTAGTGTCTGGCATATGGTAGGCTTTAAATGAACCTCTCTTTATTAAATAAACTATAAATGAATGAGTGAATGAATTATAAAATCTCAGAAATAAGCTTATTTTATGGGGTCTGACTTAGAAAAGGAGAGCTGATTCTCTGAAAACCTGAGTACGTGGCATCATTAAAATCAAGGCACAGTAAGGAAATTTACATATTTTTGTATAATATCTGATGTCACTTATGGTATAAGGAGGACTTGAATAATTTATATTATGAATCTTAATATTGGTATTTAAATGAATTCTAGAAAGATAGCCAAATAATTCCATTGAACTTAATTTTTTTTTTGTTTCAGTGTTAATTGAGATATCATTTTTTACTCTTTTCTTTAGGGTGTTTGTGAACCGAAGTTTAGCCATGGAAAAAATAAAGTGTTTTGGTTTTGATATGGATTATACACTTGCTGGTAAGTAGCACTTTCTGATTGCTTAAGAACTACTACTTTGGATATAACACAGTAGGCCATTCAATAAACACTTGTTGATGTAGTCATATGTTTAGCTCAATCTCTTTCACTGAGATTTGTGAATATTGAAATTACCAGATGTCCTTGAGATCTAGATTGTAGAGATAGGTAGAACAAGTGCTAAATTATTTTAGAGACCCTGGTAAGAAATGATGTGATGAAATTAAACATTACTGTGTATATTTGGGCACTTTTGGCTTTTACTCTATTAAGCTGTTCTTCAAGGATAGAATTTTGTATCTCTCTACCACCGGTAAACGTTTATCAGTTAAAATTTTTAACATTTTCTTAAGACAAATGAAAAATGTGTTGATTTTCTATTGAAGTGATTGCACATACACTATGTAAAGACTTTTTAAAAACTAGAGCTATTACTTTGTTCATTATCAAATAGACCTTAAACACCAGCACTCTGCTGTTTTTTCCTTCATATCTCTGAGATATATTTGAAATACTCAGTGTATTAGCCAATAGTTGCAGCATCTACAGAACTTGTGAAGTTTTATTAAAATATTTGCAGTCTGACAAAAATGTCATGCAATTTAAGAAGAAATAGGGATGAACAAGGATCAGCTGTATAGCACAGGGAACTATATTGTATATTCAGTATCTTGTAGTAACCTATAATGGAAAAGAATCAGAAAAAGAATATATATATATATATATATATATATATACACATACACATATGTATACCTGAATCACTTGGCTGTACACCTGAACTAACACAACACTGTAAATCAACTAACTGTACTTCAGTTAAAAAAAAAACTAAAAAGAAAAGTAGGGATGAAGAACTGAGTTGAGCACATGTGCATATATGTATGTACACGCACATGTATACAACTGTGACACTCAGAAAAGAATCTTTCAGAAATTTTCTCTAAAAAATACTGTCTTTAAGTACACAAAAACATTAAGATGTATTAATTAAGATGTATTAATTCACTTATGTTCAGAAACTTTATATAACATTATTAGAAGGTTTATATCATCTCAAATTAAACAAATCTCAATTTGATGTTCAATTTAGGCCATAAATATAAGTGAATAATATAAATGTGCAAAAATGAACACATGTAGTTTATAGGTACTTGCCACGTATATGTGGGTATGATATTTTACCAAACAAGTTCTATATTGAAAATATACACTGACTTGATTTGAATTTCTCTTTCTTCCCTCTATATTCTTTGTTATTTATTTGGTATTCTATTGCCTTAAAGCTGTTTTTGCAGCAGTTAGATTCTTTTATATTTTCCTAATTGGACACAGACACTTTTAGGTATACTTGTCAGAAAGCAGTTTGAAGCGCTATACTTTCTCATTGTAGATCTTGCTGTCCAAATTGGGAGAAAATCTTGCATTCTTTCTCCTTTCTAGAATTCTACTCTCCAGGGAAAAGAATGGCAAGGTAGTTTGGCAGCTGGAAGGGATATTAACTAAAGCAGAAGTAGAAGTTAATGGGGCTGAAACGTGACAAACTTTTTTTCTTGGTTATTAAGACAGTCTCACTGTATTGAAGTAGGTCAATTCAATAAGTATTTATTGGAAACCTGTACTGTGCCTGTGGCACATTTTGTTACTGAACATTGAGATAAATGTATATTCCCATAGAATAATTAAAAAAAGAATTCTCTTGTTTAACAAAAAAGTCACTGAATCTTAGTTTCTAAACTTTAAAGCTACCTTACGGTTTCTTCTTTTTATATGCTTTTTTTTTTTGTAATCCCACTTTATATTTTAATGCTTACTCTTAGTCTAGACACTAATATACTTTGCTTATATGTAACAGTAATTATTAACATTTATTAAGTGCTTATGATATGCCAAGCCCTGTTCTAAGTGTTTTACATAGGTTATTTCATTTAATACGTAAATTATCTCATTCACACCACTTATTTAATATTTACAAAACCCTACGAGGCAGATACTACTATTATTGTCTTCATTTTACAGCAGATGCTGATTTTTTAAGGACTTTGTCTAAAAACATTTAGCTGTGATATAGCTGAACTACGATTCAAACTTAAGCATTGTGTTTATGTATATGATATATATGTAATAAATTTAAATTATTATTCTGAATATTGACAGTTTATAGTGAGGTATAATTTCAAAGTAATAAGCACCCCCCCCAAACAAACCGAGACTTAAGCACTCAAAAGGGCAAAGCTCTTTAAAGTAGCCCCCTTGAGAGACTATATATTCTTCCAACAGTTCTATGTTGGATGAAAAACATTGGTACTACCCTGTGGTATTGCCTTCACTTCATAAAGCATGTAGGAAAACAAGTTTATTGACTTCATACCTGTCACCTGTTTTCTAGAACGGTATTCATTAAATCTGTCTGTGAATAACTTTTGGTAATTTTAACAAACTGCACCTTTGAAGTGCTAAGGACTTTTCATCAGAAAAATGTGCCATGAAGTAGAGAGACAAGACTAAAAGAAGTGTTTTTTGAAAGCTTCGATAAATATCCCTGAAATAAGTGTTATAGCCTCACAGGGTGAATTCATGGAAAGGGCCTGTATTCTTTCTGAAGACTTTTCTGAGACATTTCCTTCTCTGTGCAATCCTGACACCTTGCTATATCATTCCCCAGAGCAATTTGTATGTCACTTGCAGCTTTTGTTCACTTGCATGCCTCCCCTTTGGCCTGTGAATTCCTCAAGGGTAAGGGCTTTCTTTTTCACATTTATATCCTTTGTGTTGCCTAAAGCCTGACATATAGTAGTTGCCCAGTAAATATTTATTGAATGAACATTTTGGGTGCATAAGTTTTAATATATCAGTTTAAGAATCAATCAGAGTATTTTAGTTTACCCAGTATAAAATATACACTAATAAGTCAAGTTAAATACTTTCAAATATGAACTTATTTTAAAAATTTTAATAAACTGTATTGAGGAATAAGTTACATACAATAAAATACATGCATTTTAAGTGTATAGTTTGAGTTTGATAAAATGTATTCACCTGTGTAACCACTGCCACAATCAAGATATAGAATTTTTCCATCACTCCAGAAAGTTCCCTCATTGCCTTTTTGAAGTTACTTCTCTCTCTGGCCCCACTCTTTGCCTCAGGGCTTTTTGTCACTACAGATTAATTTTACCTTTCCAGAATTTCATGTAAATGGAATCATGTTCTAATGTACTCTTGTTTCTGGCTTCTTTTGCTTAGCATAATTTTTTTTGTGCTTTATTCATGTGTGTCTGTCAGTAGGCAGTTCATTCTTTTTTTACCCCTAACTTTTTAAACTTTTTATTTTCAAATATTTTTAGACCTATGGAAGAGCTGCAAAAATAAGAGTTTACCTTTAGTCTCTCCTAATGGTAACATCTTACTTGACCATGGTTGACTGTAGTACAATTATAAAAACTAAGAAATTAACATTAGTACAGTACTGTTAATTGAACTACAGACTGTATTCAGTTTTTACACTAAAGTCCTTTATTCCAATCCAAGATCCAAACCAGAATCTCACATTGCATTTAGTTGTCATATATCCTTTGTCTCTTCTGTGACACTTCCTATGTCTTTCATTGCTTTGACACTTTAAAGAGTACTGGTTAGGTATTTTTGTAGAATATTTCACAGTTCGGGTTTGTCTGATGTTTCTTCATGAACAGATTGAAGTATTATGCATATTTGGGAAGAATACCACAGAAGTGATGTGCCCTTCTTAGAGCATGATACCAGGGGTACATAATGTTGATAGGTTTTTACTGCTAGTGATGTTAACCAGTCAAAATAAGAAATTCTCCTTTCTCTTTAAACTTTACTTTTTTTTTTGGAGGGGAGGCCAAGTAGTAGTCCTTTGTTTTTATACTGCAATTTGTTTATCTATTTATCTGTTGATGAGCATTTGGGTTGTTTCCAGTTTGGGGCTATTGTGAGTAAAACTGTTAAGAACATTGGTGGTGTACAAGTCTTTTTGTGGATGTATATTTTAATTTTTTTCCTGGGAAAATACTTAGGAGTGTAATTGCCAGATTATGTTTACCTTCTAGGGAACTGACAAATGGTTTTTCAAAGTAGTGATACCGTTTTAAATTTCTACTCAGCAAACATGCGATTTCTAGTTGCTTCACTCCTTCTTTACACTTGACATTGTCAGTCCTTTGAATTTAGCCATTATAGTGAATATGTAGTGTTATTTCACTGTGATTTTACTTCGTATTTCTCTGTTAACTCGTGATGTTGAAAATCTTCATGTACTTATTGGCTATTTGTATTTCTTTTGTGAAGTGCCTATTCAAATGGGCATGGTTTAATTGGGTTGTTTGTCTTTTTATTTTCAAGCTATAGAAGTTCTTTATATGTTCTGAATACTGGCCCTTTGTCAGATATATACCTTCTGAATATATTGACCAATATATGTTGGTATGTCTATTGACATTCTATTCCATTGGTCTAAGTGACTATCACATGGTCTTATTGATAATTTGTAGGTTTTATAGTTAGTCTTTTTTTTTTTTTTTTTTTTTTTGT
>NW_006798383.1:3379498-3394945 GCF_000442215.2 Lipotes vexillifer | reverse complement strand
TTTTTCTGTACGCGGGCCTCTCACTGTTGTGGCCTCTCCCGTTGAGGAGCACAGGCTCCGGACACGCAGGCTCAGCGGCCATGGCTCACAGGCCCAGCCGCTCCGCGGCATGTGGGATTTTCCCGGACCGGGGCACGAACCCGTATCCCTTGCATCGGCAGGCGGACTCTCAACCACTGCGCCACCAGGAAAGCCCTATAGTTAGTCTTGAAGTCAGGTAGTGTTAAGTCCTCTAACTTTATTCTTTTCTCGAATTGTTTTGATATTCTAGGTCCTTCACATTACTGTATAAATTTTAGAATAAGCTTATCACTTTTTCAAAAAAGCCTGGTGGGATCTTGATTAGGATTGTCTTGATCCCTTGTTCCATTTGTGGAAAATTGACATCTTAACTATATAGAATCTTCCAGTCCATGAACATTAATACATCATTCCATTTACCTAATCTTCTTTCTTACCTTTTAGCAATTTTTTTGTGATTTTTGGTGTAAAGGTCTTATACATATTTTGTCACATTCATTTGTTAAGTATTTCATATTTTTATGTGGTTGCAAATGGTGTTTTAAATTTCATTTTCTATTTTTTTGTCATTTGCATTTGGAAATGCAGCTTATTTTTGTGTCCTGTGACTTGTTTGATTTGCTTATTATTCAATAGTTCTAGGAGCTCTTTTGTAGATTCCTTAGAATTATCTACATATATGATCATATGGTCTGCAAATAATTTACTTTTTCCTTTCCTATCTATATATATCTTATTAAAAAAAATTTTTGGCTTCATTGCACTGACTAAAACCATAATACCATGTTGAGTAGAGGTGTTGAGAATTGACCTCCTTGGGTGTTCTTGATCTTAAGGAGAGAATGTTTAGTTTTTCACTATTAAGTATGATGTTGGTTGCAGGTTTTTTTGTAGATGATTTTTGTTAGGTTGAGGAAGTTCCCCTTTATCCTTAGTTGTCCGAGAGTTTTTTTTTTTTTAACATGAATTGGGTGCTAAATTTCATCAAATATTTTTCTGCCTCAATTGAGATGATCATATGGTTTTTCTTTTTTAGTCTGTTAAAAGGGTGAATGGCATTGATTGATTTCTGAATGTTAAACCAATTTTGCATTCCTGGAATAAATCCTTCTTGATCATGTACATTTATTTTTGCCATTTTCTTACTTATTTACTGGTTGTTATTGTAGTTCTGCTTTTTTCTCTTCCTTTAGTTTGTTCCCTTGTGGTCTGATGATTTTCTTTAGTGGTATGCTTGTGTTCTTTTCTCTTTAGTTTTTGTGTATCTATTGTAGGCTTTTGATTTGTGGTCACCATGGGGTTCATGTATTGACCTATAGCTATATCTACTTGTTTTAAACTGATAATCACAAGTTCAAACACATTCTAAAAGATCTACATTTTTACTCCCTTTCCCCATGTTTTGTGGTTTTGATGCCATATTTTACATCTTCATGCATATCCCTTAACTGTTTATTATAGTTATAGTTGATTTTACAGTCTTTGTCTTTCAGTCTTCATGCTCACTTATTTAAGTGACTGATCCACAGCCTTTACTGTATATTTGCCTTTACCTGTGGGATTTTTCTTTTCTTATAAATTCTCACTTCTTGTTGTAGCCTTTTCTTTTCCACTTAAAGAGACCTTTTTCTTGGCCTCTCCCGTTGCGGAGCACGGGCTCCGGACGCGCAGGCCCAGCGGCCATGGCTCACGGGCCCAGCCGCTCCGCAGCATGTGGGATCCTCCCAGACCGGGGCACGAACCCGTGTCGCCTGCATCGGCAGGCGGACTCCCAACCACTGCGCCACCAGGGAAGCCCTGATTTGCCAATATTTTGTTCAGGATTTTTACATTCCGTTCATGAGGGGTATTAGTTGATAGTTTTCTTGTAATGTCTGTCTAATTTTGACTTTAGGGTAATGCTGACCTCATATACTGAGTTGGAAACCATTTCGCTTTCCCTGTTTCTTTTCTTTTTTTGTTTGTTTGTTTGTTTGTATTTTGGCAGTGCCTCGCAGCTTGTGGGATTTTAGTTCCCCAACTAGGGATTGAACCTGGGCCCTCCTCAGTAAGAGCACAGAGTCCTAACCACTGGACTGCCAGGGAATTCCCCCATTTCATGTTCTTATTTTTGGAAAGCTTGGGTAAGATTGGTATTATTTTTTCCTTAAATATTTGATAGGAGTGAAACCATGTAGGCCTGGAGTTATCTTTTTGTGGGAAGGTTTCAAATTATACATTCAACTTTTAAACATAGATATAGGGCAAGTTTCTGTTTCTTCTTGGATTTATTTTGATAATTTGTGCCATTTCATCTAATTTTAAAATATATTGGCATCAGGGCTTCCCTGATGGCGCAGTGGTTGAGAGTCTGCCTGCCGATGCAGGGAACACGGGTTCGTGCCCCGGTCCGGGAAGATCCCACATGCCACGGAGCGCTGAGCCCGTGAGCCATGGCCGCTGAGCCTGCGCGTCCGGAGCCTGTGCTCCGCAACAGGAGAGGCCACAACAGTGAGAGGCCCGGGTACTGCAATAAATAAATAAATAAATAGGCATCAAATTATTTTTTTATTATTCTTTTGATGTCTGTAGGATCTGTAGTAATGTTCCTATTTTCATTCCTGATATTGGTAATTTATGCCTTTTTTTTTTTCCTTCATCAGTCTAACCAGAGGTTTATCTATGTTATCAGTCCTCCCCCAAAGAACCACCTTTTGGTTTCAGTGAGTGCATGAGAATGAGGAAGATTTAATTTTTGTGTGTGTGTGTGTGTGTGTGTGTGTGTGTGTGTGTGTGGTACGCGGGCCTCTCACTGTTGTAGCCTCTCCCGTTGTGGAGCACAGGCTCCGGACACGCAGGCTCAGCGGCCATGGCTCACAGGTCCAGCCGCTCCGCGGCATGTGGGATCTTCCCGGACCGGGGCACGAACCCGTATCCCCTGCATCGGCAGGTGGGCTCTCAACCACTGCGCCACCAGGGAAGCCTGGAAGATTTAAATTTAAAGGTGATTTTAAAGTAATTATTTATAACTCTGAGGTTACAACCTGCTTTTATGATAATTGTTAAGTATAAAAACAGTAGTTACAAAAACAAAAGGTAGTTACTTATAAAATTAATAAAGTATTATCCAGATATTCCAGACATCATTATCTTTATTTGGTTTATATTTTTTATTAGGACCTAGGCATTAACCATTTTTATTTCTGATGATAATTTTTAAGTTTGATTGTTTTGCTTCTGTGTTTTTTTTTGTTTTTTTTTTTTGCAGTACGCGGACCTCTCACTGTTGTGGCCTCTCCCTTTGCGGAGCACAGGCTCCGGACGCACAGGCTCAGCGGCCATGGCTCACGGGCCTAGCCGCTTGACGGCATGGGGGATCTTCCTGGACTGGGGCACGAACGCATGTCCCCTGCATCGGCAGGTGGACTCTCAACCACTGCGCCACCAGGGAAGCCCTTGCTTCTGTATTCTAACTCTTAGCACCATTAACATTTTTTATGTTGTTGGCCTACTTTCTTGCTTCAGGTGTTACTGGAAAATGTTGATTCTTTGTCCAGAATGAAATGTGGCACAATGCACTTTCTTTCCATTTTTTTCCCCTGTATATTTTGACTTTAGAGTTCGGGGGATTAGGGAATTGGTTGTTTTAGCCTTTTTTTCAGTATACTTTCAGTGTATATTAAGGGCTTAATAAATAGTAGCAGTTATAATAAATAGCTACCCTCTTGTATACTATTCCTAACTAGAGAAGGCGTTCAATAACCATTTGCTTTTTTTTATTGGGGGAAGGAACAAGCCAATAAATGTTCATTTTATATGAAATGAAATTATTAGATATGCTATAAAATTGCTATTAGCATAATCTATGAATTGGCTATTCTGGCAAACAGTATTTTGAGTGATACAGAATTATCATTTACAGCATAGATGGATTACTAGTTTTCAGAGTTAGAATGTAGTGAAATTGATAGTAAGGCTAGGATTGATGCTTCTGAAGTGTCTGGATAGGACATCACATCTCAAATGGCAGTCATGTTCTGGAATGGTACATTCAGTGAGAGAGGGTGGTTATTGGCTCAGGGCCTACCTTATCACGCTGTAAACTTTGCCTGAATTTCTTCTCAGAAAACAGTTACATAGATTTTCTCAGCTTCTTTCCCCCTGTTTACAAATGTTTGAAATATACATGTCTTTTTCATGGAAAGTGTTGGGGATGGAGTCTAATTGTGGAGACTTAAGCTGTTTTCATAAGGAAACAGTTCTGTTTTTGGTCTAGAAAATGGCCACAGGAGACCTCCTTTGGGAGGAGGGGTGTCATAGTTTGGGTTAGCTCTGATTTTTCACCTTTAATTCATATTGATAGGTAAGAAAATTGGCTTGAATAATCCTCATGTTATTCATGTCAGATGTTGGGGTTGATAGAATTAGTGATGAATAATCATTTAAAACTTTGATTTGTCACTAATAAATAAGGAAGAAGATAATTGAGGCAAGAATACATACATGGACTCTAAGAATGTTAAGCTGTATGTGTATAATTATTCCAAACTTGTAATTTTCCAAAAGTAAATTATATGGACCATTGGTAGAATGAAGTTAAGTTGTGGTGTTTTTTGTTTGTTTGTTTAGTTTATTAAAAGAGAAATTGATGGCCTTATATTAATTTTTTAAAATTTTATGATTTTGCTTACAGTTTGGTACATTTATTCCCCTAAATGAAATGAATCACAGTGTTCAGTATCAAATCCATTCTGATGGGAACCTCATTATCTTCATCTGATCTGAATGTCAGCCTCATAGCCCAAACAGTTTTTTAGAGATGATCCCTTTATCATCAGCTATCCCTATAATTAAAGCAAGCTATACATTTTTGTTTTTATTAGTTTATTTGCAGGATATCTATGTAAGATTGACATTTTTATATAAGATAAAAATTAAAACTCCCAAACAAAAAACTTTTGGACCTATATCAGTTTTAATCCTGAAATCTGCCTAGAGAATTAATGCCAGTATTGGTATTTATTTAGCTCCATCTCTGTAATACTGTAGATTAACACTTTATTTCTCTAATGGGATTATGTATGTTAATTATGGTCTAACCAGTTTTTCTACTAAGTACAGATTAGTTTATATATGAAAGTCAATGTTTAGAATCTAGGTCATACTTAGTCTTGTATATTAGCTTTGCCACTGACTAACGGTGGACTATGTTTTATATAAAAAGTACCTATTAGGCCTATTTATAATTCCTCTCTCACCCCAATTACTTTATCAACATTCTTTCCACATGATGTATATCAGAAACTGGTCCTTTGCATTTTTGGCTTCCTCTACAGATAAGTGTTTTTCTTTTCCCTTGGCTTCTCTTCCCCTTAATTAGACCTGTTGAGTGCTCTGGTTTCCTATTTTATTAAGTTGCCCTAGTGTAGGTCCTTTCTAGACCTCAGAATTTGTTTGTGGTCTTTTTCTGAGAGTGATCTTTAGCCTTTTTGTGCTTAAGTGGGACAGACAGATGGATCAGACTTGTAAGTGCATTCTCCAGGACAAATCAAGCCAAAAAAGATCTTGATAGTCAACCCAAGATTAGGTCTTTGGACTTGTCAGAGAGCAAGACAGTTGTTTTTAACCCAGTTACTCCCTCACCACAGAATGAAGGGACCAATCTATACTATTTGTGAATTTTGTTTCTTTGATTTTGTTTGCATAGAGGACTCCTAAAAATGTTATGTTGCTGAATTTGTTGTTACTAAGAGGGGACAGAAGAGTGAAAATAGAAAACAAAAGGAGGATTGGAGTTTTTAAGGTTTAGTGCTTGTTCATTTTTCAAGTGGCATATAGGCATAAAAAGACCTGTGGTTTCCATTACTCTTAGTATTCTGTTACTTAGTTTTATAATATTATACCCAGAAATTTATTGCTGAGGTTGCAAATGAGAAAATCTTTTGTGATGAAATGAGTGACATAATGTACTTACATCACCTCCTCACAGTTACAGATCATCACTTTCTGACAGACTGCTAATCTACAAAATGTGGTTTCTTTCACAAGCAAAATGCTAGTCAGTAGCTGTTAAGTGAGAGTAATCTGGGTATAAAAAAGTGATTAAAAAAAACAAAAAAGCCAAGGGCTTCCCTGGTGGCGCAGTGGTTGAGAGTCCGCCTGCCGATGCAGGGGACGTGGGTTCGTGCCCCGGTCCGGGAAGATCCCGCGTGCCGCGGAGCGGCTGGGCCCGTGAGCCATGGCCGCTGAGCCTGCGCGTCCGGAGCCTGTGCTCCGCAACGGGAGAGGCCGCAACAGTGAGAGGCCCGCGTACCGCAAAAAAAAAAAAAAAAAAGCCAGAATAACCCTCTTTCTGTTTTGAGGGATACGTCCCATAACACTCTGAGTTTAGGCCCAGTCTTGTTCTTCATCTTTACCTTAGAGGCCATGTGGTTGGAGGAGAAGAAGAAACCTCAGAGTGTGATAGACTCGGCTTTGGATCCCAGCTCTACCTTGTACTAGCTCTTGGCCACCAGCATGTTACTTAGCCTCCCTGAATCTCAGTTCCTTCATTTAATCCAAAAAGAAGGAAGGAATGAGTATAGGGATAAACTATTGGTATAAAGTTTGAATGGAATAATGTATATAAAATGATAAATGCAATGAAAGTAGTTTTCTTGCTCTAACTGGTGATACCAAAATATTAATATACTGAACTTGAGCGTAAGGGAAACTCTAAGGAGAAAAGTGTCAATATTAAACTCATTTGTACTTCTATATCTTGTGGGAAAACCTGGAGTGCTAAACAGATGGCAGTGGGATATTTAATCATTCTTTTGAATTTTCTTCTTAAGTATTGTAAATGATCACAAACTTAACAGAAAGTTAAAGTTCTTTTCTGAGTAAATTTTTAATGACAGATTATGTTTCCGTAGAAATTAAGCAGTGTTTTCAGTGAAGGGTTATTTCTTAGCAGGATCATGCTGAAGGAATAAATTTCTGAGAAAGGATCCTTACTTAAGTTAAAAATTTTTACTTGGGGCTTCCCTGGTGGCGCAGTGGTTGAGAGTCCGCCTGCCGATGCAGGGGACACGGGTTCGTGTCCCGGTCCCGGAAGATCCCACATGCCGCAGAGCGGCTGGGCCCGTGAGCCATGGCCGCTGAGCCTGCGCGTCCAGAGCCTGTGCTCCGCAACGGGAGAGGCCACAACAGTGAGAGGCCTGCGTACCGCAAAAAAAAAAAAATTTACTTTATGACAAAGATATCACTGATATGCTTCTAATAAATGCAAGGGGAGTTATTTGCTTTTTTGAAACAATAAGACTCTTTTAAGTGGAAAGAACAAGTTGACCTTTGCAGTTGCATGAAAGACTTAAACATGCAGTAAGTTCCATGGAATTAACATCAAAATTATATATGTAGAATTGTTAAGTTTTCAGAAGTTTTTACCCCAAGGGAGAGTAGTACAACATTTTTGGATGGGGGGAAGATTTGTTAATATTTACTTAATGCCCTTCACAAATACAAAGTGACTCTTGGTTTAGGATTATGAAAATGTATTACTATTTCTAACTTGGTTTATTTAGAAAATCATCTTGATTTTTCTTTTTTCAGTTAAGAAGTCTGGTGTTTTTTTGTTTGTTTGGTTTGTTTGTTTGTTTGTTTCCCTCTTGGGCTCTGAGATCCGATCCCAAAGAGACACATTCCAATATTTTACCAGCTTCAGCACCTTCAGGTTCTGAGCCATTTAAGTCCAGCAATAAGTTCCTTATTTCTGTTACCATTTCAGAAATAGTGGATGCCATGGGCAGTGTCTAGTCTCTCCCATCTTTTCTGAAAAATTGTCAGGAGGAAGAGAATAAACATTTATTAAGCATGTATTATTATGAGCTAGGAAATGTACATTATGTACAGTGTACCTTTTAATCCTCATATCAACCCTCTGAAGTAGGGATTATTAGCTCAATTTTACAAATAAGGCCACCAAGTCAACAGGTAAAATGACCTGTATGTAGCTTGTACATTGGCTTAAGACTCATAGCTAAAATTTAAACCCAGGTCAGTTTCCATTTCTCATGCTGCTCCCAGCTATCAGAGGTATAGAAATTATTTACTTAATTCTAGATGAGAACTTAATAAGAGAAAAAAACTCATAAGCATAAAAGATCATCCTTCATTTTGTTCCCAAAATAGGAATTCTCCCTAGGGCGAAATCCATCTTGCTCTTGCATCTATTTAAATGTAATCCTCATTCTTAGACTGCAGATACAGTAGTCGCCTCTTACCTACAGTTTCACTTTCCAAGGTTTTCATTTACCCGCAGTCAACTGTGGTCAGAAAATTTTTTTTAATGGAATATTCCAGAAATAAGCAATTCATAAGTTTTAAATTGTGCTACTGTGCTACTGTTCTGAGTAGCACGACGGAATCTCGTACCTTCCTGCTCCATCCCACCCAGAATGTGAATCATCCCTTTGTCCCGTGTATCCTCCCTGTTAGTCATCTAATAGCCCTCTCAGTTATTAGATCAACTGTCATGATATCACAGTGCTTGTGTTCAAGTGACCTTTATGTTTTTTTTTTAATTATGGCCCCAAAGAGCAAGAGTAGTGATGCTGGCAATTCATATTTGCTGAAGAGAAGCCTTTAAATGCTTCCTTTGAGTGAAAAAGTGAAAGTTCTCAACTTCATAAGGAAAGAAAACAATCATGCTGAGGTTACTAAGATCTACAGTAAGAATGAATATTCGCAAAATTGTGAAGAAGGAAATAGAAACTCGTGCTAGTTATGTTGTCACCTCAAACTACAAAAGTTTGGCCACTGTTTATGTGATGAGTACTTAGTTAAGATGGAAAAGGCATTAAATATGTACAGTAAGATATTTTGAGAGAGAGAGTGTGCATAACTTTTATTACAGTATATTGTTATAATTGTTCTATTTTATTATTAGTTATTATTGTTCATCTCTTACTGTGCCTAATTTACAAATTAAGCTTTATCAGAGGTATGTATGTATAGGAAAAAACATAGTATATGTAAGGTTTGGTACTGTCTACGGTTTCAGGTATCCACTGGGGCTCTTGGAACGAATTCACCAAAGATAAAGGGAGACTACTATAGTTTTACACAATTTTTCTTTCTTTAATTTTTAGAAGCAATCTTAAGCCTTAAGAGTACTGTATAAATACTGTATATGTAGAATTATAAAATTATGCTTTTTTTCAATTAAAAAATCTTGGGAGGGATTGAAAATATATTTTAGACTCCTTTTGAATTTTTCTGTCCTCCTCTCCTTTCTAGGCCATGTCATTAGCCGCTGGGGATAAAATTTAATTATGCCAAAGCTAAGCACTTCACATTAACAAGCCTAAAGTGGGGAGAGAAGACAGAATAAAGCTATTAGGAGTATCAAGGAAGAAATTAAGAGAAACTAGTCCTTGGTTTTGGTAAATCTGCTACTAGCAGAAGCATCTCAGGACTTTTGATCTCTCATCCTGTCCTCTCAGGCATAGTAGATGCACTCTGATCTTGTTTTGTTGTTAACTGGAATTGACTCAATTCACTTGACATTTAAATGAACATTTTTTTGCATGGTGTATTTACTTGGACTAAAGTCCAGAGCACGCAGATCATGTTTCTGTCAGCAATTGTATATTCCTACCAAACTTATTGGCATTAGAGGCATTTAAACAGGTGAGGAAAAACAAAGTAACAAGTATTATATAGTATTGGTGTACTGTCACTGAAGACATCTCAAACGAGGTAGAGCACATTTTTCTTCCCTTTTTTTTGTGGTAAAATATTCATAACGTAAAATTTACTATTTCTTCATTTTTAAGCGTATAATTGAGTGACATTACATACATCCACAGTGTTGTGCAACCTTCACCACTATCCATTTCCAGAACTTTTTCACCATCCCAAACAGAAACTCTGTACCCATTAAGCAATAGCTCCCCATTTCCTCATCCCTTCAGTCCCTATAACCTCTAGTATACTTTCTGTCTCTGTGAATTTTCCTATTCTGTATATTTCATATAAATAGTAGAGTCGTAGAATATTTGTCTTTTTATGTCTGGCTTATATCTCTTGTCATAATGTTTTCAAATTTCATCCATGTTGTAGCATATCTCAGAATTTCATTCCTTTCTAAGGCTGAATAATATTCCATTACATTTATATACCACATTTTGTTTATCCATCATCTGTCAGTGGATACTTTGGATGCTTTCACCTTTTGGCCACTGTGACTAATGCTGCTATGAACATTGGTGTACAAGTGTCTGCTTAAGTCCTTGCTTTCAGTTTTTCTAGGTCTATACCCTGGAATGGAATTGCTGGATCACTTGGTAATTCTATGTTTAACTTTTTGAGGGGCTGCCACACTGTTTTCCACAGTGGCTGCACCATTTTACAGTCCCATCAGCCATGCAAGAGGGTTCCACTTTCTCCACATCCTGGCCAACACTTGTTATTTTCAGGTTTTTGTTGTTGTTTTTGTTTTGATAATAGTCTTCCTAATGGGTGTGAAGTGGTATCTCATTGTGGTTTTTGATTTACATTTCCCTATTGGCGGTGATGTTGAGCATCTTTCTTGTGCTTATTAGCCATTTGTATATCTTATTTGGAGAAATATCTATTTAAAGTCCTTTTTCCAGTTTTTAAATGGGTTGTTTGTTTTGTTGTAGTTGTTGAGTTGCAGGAGCTCTTTAAATATTATAGATGTTAATCCCTTTTCAGGTATATGATTTACAAATATTGTCTCTCATTCTGTGTGTTGTTTTTTCACTCTCTTGATAGTGTCTTTTGAAGCAGAAAAGTTTTTAATTTTGATGAAGTCTAATTTGTCTATTTTTTCTTCTGTTGCCTGTGCTTTTGCTGATTTCACATCCAAGAGGTCATTGCCAAATCCAACGTAATGAAATATAATGAAATACATTGAAATGTAATGAAATATTTCATTATATTGGTAAATCCAGTATAATGAAAATGTTCTAAGTGTTTTATGTTTTTATCTCAATATTTAGGTCTTTGATCCATTTTGAGTTAATTTTTGTGTGTGGTTATAAGGTAAGGGTCTAACTTCATTCTTTCACATGTGGACATCTAGTTTGCTCAACACCGTTAAAAAGATTGCTCATTCCTTGCTGAATAGACTAGACATTCTTGTCAAAAATCATTTGACCGGGCTTCCCTGGTGGCGCAGTGGTTGAGAGTCCGCCTGCCGATGCAGGGGACACGGGTTCATGCCCTGGTCCGGGAAGATCCCACATGCCGCGGAGCAGCTGGGCCCGTGAGCCATGGGCACTGAGCCTGCGCGTCTGGAGCCTCTGCTCCGCAACGGGAGAGGCCACAACAATGAGAGGCCCACGTACCGCAAAAAAAATCATTTGACCATATATGCAGAGAGAACACTTATTTTTATTTCTTTATTATTATTTTTTAAATTTTATTTATTTAATTTTGGCTGCGTTGGGTCTTCATTGCTGCACACAGGCTTTTTCTAGTTGCGGTGAGCGGGGGCTACTCTTCGTTGTGGTACGTGGGCTTCTCACTGAAGTGGCTGCTTCTCTTGTTGCGGAGCACGGGCTCTAGGTGCGCGGGCTTCAGTAGTTGTGGCACAAGGGCTCAGTAGTTGTGGCTCGCGGGCTCTAGAGCACAGGCTCAGTAGTTGTGGCTCACTGGCTTAGTTGCTCCATGACCTGTGGGATCTTCCCAGACCAGGGCTCAAACCTGTGTCTCCTGCATTGGCAGGCGGATTCCCAAACACTGCGCCACCAAGGAAGTCCCAAGAACACTTTTTTAAAAAATGAAACATATGACAATGTAAACTTCTATGTCTCTGCTTCAACATCTCTCCTTAAAGAAAGATGAGCTCCTTGCAATGGTGATGAATTAAATTAATATGGAACATCAGTTGAATTGAACTTACTGTGGGTAGTGTATAAACCGGATGGATCTGTTTGAAGTTCTTGGTGTGACAACAGGGTCTCTTAAAGGAATGCATTTCCTGAAAATTTTTTTGTACAAACCAAGGAAGATAACCAACAGGAAGATAATCAAAAAGGCCAGAGAAATTCCCATTGTCCTAGGTCATGAGATAGTAGTCAGAGCATCCTTCTCATAACTTGGAAAATGTAGAACTTGCACATTACCGTACTCCACAGGCCTCCAAATAGATTGTGTGCAGGAGGTTTTTGTGTTAGTGAATGATCGCATTCAAGTCAGTGAAAGTTATTAACCTGTGTGTCCTCTGACTTATTCTTGAGGGGTTTATCAGTTTGTGAATGGATCTAAATGTTCACAGTTGAAGATTAAAGGAATATAAAAATAGGTGTAGTTCAGTAAGTGAAATGCATTCATTATCCCCCCTTAGTGATCTTTTTTCTTAAAAGAACTTTTGAACGGGTTTTTTTGTTTTTTCTGAAACAGTAGAATAAGAGGATAAGCTGAGTGAACAGAGAAACTAGGGTAACAGATAAAAGGGGGGGAAACCTTTTCAAAAAGAGATAATCCCTTTCCATAAAAGAAAAAAACAAGGATGGTGGTTCATAAAATTATCAATAAAAGTAAATTGGAAAACAGCCTCATAAAACTAAGCAAAATAAAAATCTAATTAGAATATATTATGAGGACTCAACCCATAAAAGAGAATTGTGAAGATGAAAAGTGATAATTTAGTATTAGAGTCCAATCAGTGATTTGTATCAAGGATCCAGTTAGAATAAGCTGAACTTCACAGGCCTATGGTTGAATGGGTTTACATAGTTGGAAGGTTTGCTACCTATAAAGCAATAAAGTTTACTTTTATGTAAATCCTCAAAAGAGATTTGAGGTGCCTTGCAAAATTAAACACATATAAAATGGGTCAAAAGAGTAATTTTATAAAAGAAAGCCCATAAGAAAATACGCTGCCAAATAGATATTATCCTTCATAAAGTCACCTTATTAGGGAAAACTTACTGCAATACCTCTGTCATTTCTTAAAATTTTAGGAATTCCTTTGGAATTGTTTCCACAGCCAGTTTATAAACCCACAAGAAAACCTGCTTCATTACTTCAAGTAGTCACACCTGTTTTTTAACCCTTCTCAAATTCCCCTCTTAGTTGCTGGTTGATCTCAATAACTGCCCCCCACACCTTAAATTAAATTCATCATCTGCTGATGAAAATGTGCCACCAGGGAGGATATATATCTAGAACAATGTGCTCTTGACTCTGAAAGTAATTTTGAAAGAAGAATTTCAGATACGTTTTGAGTAATGATTGCATTACTGGAATAAGTATCAATATATATTACCTCGGGAGTGATTATTTTGAATGGGAGAAGCCTCACTTGGATGGTAAATTTTATGACATTTGCTTTTAAAAGGTGTTATTTGGGGAGAGGGTGGGGAAAAAATAAAAGGCGTAATACAGTTTGATTGTTTTAACTTCAGGATTGTTTTGTTTTGTTTTGGAGGTTTTTGGTTTATTTTTCTGTTGTTTTGGGGTAGTTGTCTTTTAGAGAGAACTTACTTAGGAATAGATTCATTGATCCTTAGGTAGAAATACTTCTTCATTAGTTTGTTTCTTTAACTGAACAAAGCTATCCTTTTTTTAACTGAGCTATTTTTGATGGCGTCCCTAATATAAAAATTTTCTCACATGTTTACACTTCTATTTTCTTTAGCCCAACATATCAGCCTATGTGTTAACTCTGATTTCCTAAGAGGTTTTTTTTTTTTCTTTTTGGTTGCAGGGAGGGCCGCAGGCTTTCTCTAATTGCGGCGAGCCGGGCTTCTCTTTGTTTTGGTGCACGGGCTTCTCATTGCGGTGGCTTCTCTTGTTGCGGAGCACGGGCTCTAGGAGCGCGGCCTTCAGTAGTTGTGGCAGCGGGCTCAGTAGTCTTGGCTCATGGGCTCTAGAGCGCAGGCTCAGTAGTTGTGGCGCACAGGCTTAGTTGCTCTGCGGCATGTGGGATCTTCCCAGATCAGGGATCAAACCCATGTCCCCTCCATTGGCGGGCAGATTCTTAACCACTGGGCCACCAGGGAAGTCCCTCCTAAGAGTTTTAATGCATGGTAGTACTAAGCCAGTACTATAATACCAAAAGATCAGTGCTTTGGGTAGAACTGGTTTTCTCATCAAGACTATAAAATTGATAATAGCCATAGTATAGTTAAAACATTTCTGAGCAATCCTTAATTTGGAAGGCTTTTATTATAACTTATTGCTGATAAAAAGACTGTTCTGGTATTATATTGGCCTCTAAATGGGAAGGATTTTTAAGCAGTTTAATTAAAGGATCACCTGATCTAGGTAATGAAATAATTCTGTAGGTGCATATATATGACACTTGTGTGCTATTTAAATATTCTGTTATAGATCAGTTTAAAAACTTTTTCATCTGATAAAATTACTCAATTGGGAAAGAATAAATTAGCGATGATAGAGGAAACAAGAATCCAAAATAGTGATAATTGTTAATGGGTTTAAAGTAGCTCATTTAATATTCTGTCTACTTTTGTGTACGATTAAAAAATATCCTTAATAAAGTTAAATTTAAAAATCAGATGGGGAAAACTGACCAAATACCAACAAAGTTATTTTATTTTTAAAAGGGCACTTAAATTTAAAGGTCTTTTTTTAGTCTTTTCATTTCCATTTGAGAATATAATCTTTATTTTAGCTCCTCTTACTGCTTTTTCTTAAACTTAAGAATTTCTTACACTACCTCCCTCAAGAAATGAAATACAGTTTCCCCAGCTGAGCATACTTTTGAAGTGGTCTCTGTATGTTAGGGAAGAATTAAAAAAGAAATAATACTCCAGTGTATTATCTTCTTGTGGATTAAAGTTCTTTGTATTAGTTGAGATAAATACTCTGAAGGCTGTTATTTTTAGATATATATTTATATTATATATTACCTGTGTTAGGTTTATACATTACTTTTAGGCAGCCTATTTATTTATTTATCTACACTTAGTTTCTAAGCTTTGATTTCTTTTATGTCATTTCTGTATCCCAGTAGAGTTTTCACTAATTTTAGATTCATCCTCTGAATTGCAGTAATATATGGTTTGTTCCTAGATCACTAGGAAATTTAAATGATTTCTTAATAAAACCCAACTCCATGGGTCCTCCATATTACACAATGAGTGACAGAAATAATTCATTACCAGTGTTTATGGTCTTTGTTTTCCATTGCCAGGCATAAGAGCATTCAAATGTAAGCCAGATTTTTTGTGTGATTAAATGTCATGTAATATTAGTTGCATCAGTAAAATTACTAAAATGAATCTTTTTTGTTTTAATATCCCATGCCATTTTCAACATGGATAAACTTGTTTTCAAAATAGTCCTAACATAATAGCTATCTTTGATTCATTATTTCTTTTCTGCTTACACATTCTCTGAATGTTTGCTTTACCATGGGGATAATGGCCGCTGAGAACAAGACAAATGATAATAGAGTTAATCTGTGTA
>NW_006798383.1:3340144-3379488 GCF_000442215.2 Lipotes vexillifer | reverse complement strand
TGTAGGGAAGATTTAGGTTAAACGTAATGGATAAAACCTGCTGGGTCAGGGAACTCTAATAGTTGGTTACCTAGGCAGATCATGAGGTGATTGTGATTCTTTAAATCACTGGGAACATTTGTTTGCTTTCACAGTCATATGAAAGAATCAGATTCAGATAATTATAATTGTTATGGCATAATTGTTACAGCATTGTGGTAGGGGACCAAATTAAGTGACTACGTGATGGTTCCTTTATTTCCTAAATGTTTTTTATCCACCCCCTCAATTTTTCCTTGAGATGAATAGAACAACAACATTATCTAGGATACTCTGTGGTTGTTGAAGAATGAATTTTTCCACCTGGATTTCCAATTCATTAAGTACTTAAATTCTATTTCTTTAAGACGTTTTGAGGAGGGAAATTCCCTGGCAGTCCAGTGGTTAGGACTCCGTGCTCTTACTGCTGAGGGCTTGGGTTCAATCCTTGGTCAGGGAAGTATCAGTAAGATCCCACAAGCTGTGTGGCACAGCAAAAAAAAAAAAAAAAAAAAAAAGGCTCTTTGAAGAGGACAAACCATTTCAGTTAGATGGAGAACTTCTGTGGAAGTATCTAATCTAAAGGGGGGGAAAAAAAAAAAAAAAAAAAAAAAAAAAAAAGGCTCTTTGAAGAGGACAAACCATTTCAGTTAGATGGAGAACTTCTGTGGAAGTATCTAATCTAAAGTATACACTAGAGGTTGCACACCAGTGGCCCATGGGCACACCTCAGACCACAGACCCATAGTTTGGCTCAAATAGAGTTGGTTGGTTTTTTTAATTGAGTCAGTAGTTAAAAATTGGGGGATTCCAAGTATAAAAATCTGGGCTGGTTGTTATCACATAAATGGCAACAATCGGCTCTCATTCCCACCGGGGAGTTAGCTACATCTGACAGCTACTTCCCCCTTTAGGCCAAGACATGTACCAACACTTAGACCATTTCTCACATTAATTAACTTGCCTGACCCTGATAGAGGTGTTTGGAACATATTACCTGAATCTGAGTTTCAGAAAGTTTGGTAAACCTTATAGTACCTTGAGATGCTGGTTATAAAAATGAATTATCCGTATGAGCCTGAGTAAATGATACATATATATATATATTTTTTTTTTAATAGATTTATTTATTTATTTTGTTTTTGGCTGTGTTGGGTCTTTGTTGCTGCACAAGGGCTTTCTCTGGTTGCGGCGAGCAGGGGCTACTCTTCATTGCAGTGCGCAGGCTTCTCATTGCATTGGCTTCTTGTTGCAGAGCACGGGCTCTAGGCGCGCAGGCTTCAGTAGTTGTGGCACTCAGGCTCAGTAGTTGTGGCTCGCGGGCTCTAGAGCGCAGGCTCAGTAGTTGTGGCACATGGGCTCAGTTGTTCCACAGCATGTGGGATCTTCTCGGACCAGGGCTTGAACCCATGTCCCCTCCATTGGCAGGCGGATTCTTAGCCACTGCGCCACCAGGTAAGTCCCATACATATTTTTTAATAAGACTTCCTGGGCTGGGTTAATTGGCCCCGTTTCTGTCCCTCTGTACCTCCTTAGTCACATTGTATTGTGGATCTTCTAAACTTTATTACAAATATCTAATTGTATATCCCTGTAGCGCACTATGAGCTCCTTCAGGCCAAAGACCATGAGTTATTTTGTTTTCAGTTCTTACATCTAGTACCTGTACACAGTAGGCATCCAAATGTCTGTTATATTATTCTAACTTTAGTACAGGCATTTGAGTGTAGTGATCTGTTCTTATTTGGGGGAAAAATTATATACTAGCTATTTATTTATTTATTTTTTAATTACAAGCAGCTTCTTTGGTTAAAGAGGATTTTTAAAGATTTCAATAATTTTCAGTTTTCCGCATTTTAAGTTGAAAACAGTAGCCGAAATACACATTCCTAGTAAGCATACAGGTTCTCAGAGGGAAAATTTTGAGTTAGGTAATTTTTTTCATTTTATTTTAAAATAAACATTCTTTTAACACTCTTGGTAATTTTTAAAACAAATCTTTTAATTACCATTTAATTTTGCTTTTGCAATAAATTGAGACTGGCAGTCTTTCAGACTCTACTTGTTTACTTATTTACATGTCTAGCCATGTGGGAGTTCGTTTTATTTTATATTACTGAAAGTGTTGAATGCTATCTAGCTTTTGTATTTTAGGTAAATTAAAATTGTAGTTTTTAGAATTTTTCAGTATCTCTTTTTAGATCATTTATGATCTCTTAGGTTAGAGAGAAAATTTTTGACTATGTCTGTGATATTGTGTTGGGGTTTTCAAATAGTTGTGAAAAGTAGAAAAAGTCCTCTGGTGTCTGTTTATATGGGAATGGAAAGATTTAATTTAAAGTTTCCTTAATGAAAATGTGAATTATTATCTTTGCTAGTTACAGTCTCAGAGAGCTAAGATCACTTAGCCTAAATAAATAGAGAACATTGATGTTGATCACATTCATAGCATAAAAGCAAATAACTATTCTTGAGTGGTTGGGTTGGATTTTTGCTTTTCAAAGTGTGATTGGTAGTGCTGGTTTCTCCTAGTTGTAATGTTTTTAGAAATTTTCAACATTGTATTTAGTCATTTTTGCTCTTCCATTTAGTACCATCTCCCTTTCACAAAAAATCCAGAAGTTGGAGAAATCTAACCATATGTTTTCAAAAACCTAAATGTCTCGAGGAAAAATGACTCCCTATAAAGTTAAACATGATTCATATCTTAAAAGTGTCAATATCTTGGGCTTCCCTGGTGGCGCAGTGGTTGAGAGTCTGCCTGCCAATGCAGGGGACATGGGTTTGTGCCCCGGTCCGGGAGGATCCCACATGCCGCGGAGCGGCTGGGCCCGTGAGCCATGGCCACTGAGCCTGCGCGTCTGGAGCCTGTGCTCCGCAACGCAACGGGAGAGGCCACACAGTGAGGCCCGGGTACTGCGAAAAAAAAAAAAAAAAAAAAATCAATATCTTGAAAGGATTTATGTATCTTCAAGTCAGTTATCTTACTAGACTAGGTAGTTTCTTTAACTTTATGAAAGTAGAGTAGTATGACTCCATTTACTGAGGGCAAATATACACTCACAGAATCAAAATAAATTTTTACCCTCTATTTCATATTTAGACATCTGGTTAGATTTTTAGTAGGGTGATGTTGGTTTTTATCTTTATCAAGATTACAAAATTAGGTGTTAGAAGGGTAGAAAAGTAGGTAGATAGGTACAGGTAGACTTAGTTTACATGGGTACTTAAAAGTAAGATGAGACTGCTCTGGTATATTCTTGTATCCTTTATTAGTCTGTTTCACTTACTATAGTTCAATTTTAAACGCTGTTTACCAGTTGCATTCAGTTTCTATCATGTAAGCCTGAAATGTGCTAGAAAAAATGAACTAAGACAAAAGAAATTTACTTTTCTGTTTGTCTTTTGACTTAACATTCAGGATCAGACTTGGCTTGTAATCCAGGCTCAGGGTACTGGAAAAGTTAAATAATGTATAATACTTAAGCTTATCTTCAATACCCTTGTTTTGTTATGGCTAATTAGATGAATTTAAGTGATGGTCAGAGGCTTCTAAATAGGAGGCAGTAACTCCTATTAATACCAATTTCCAAATGGTATCTCTCTGTTCCAGCCCATCACAACAGTTTTAAAACCAGTTTTTGTTTTTGTTTTGTTTTGTTGCTTTGTTTTGTTTTTTAACAGGAGTGCCAGTGTAACTCCTTCAAGACTGGAGTGACACACTCTGCATCTGCATCTGCCTCATGTGAGTTCTCATTTTGGCAGCAGCATTCTGCTAGGCTGGAACCTCTGTAGAGGTTTGCCCTTCCTTTGTCTAAAATCTATAAACTACTACACAGTGTGTCTTGGTGGCAAAGGTAAAAAGTGCATGAGAATTCCAGACTTCCCTGCAGAAAGTTTTCAGCTCACCTAAAGGGACTGTCTCCTCTAATCCAGATTCTATCTTGTATGAACAAATTCTACTCAAAACAGCCCACAACTTTCACCCCCACAACATGCAGCTGATATTTTTTGAAGAACTGTTCTTCCCTCGCAGATTATGGAGTAAAAAATATCTTTAAATGCTCTCAGTAGCTTCAGCTTTCAAAGCTTTGGTTGTTCTCTTTATAGTCTGGTTACGTAACCTGAGAACACTGTGTGCTGCCCTGGTGCCTGAAGCAGTCCTCTTTTTTGGACTCTGGCCCTTAAAATAACCTCTTCCTTTGTCTTTGGATATTGGGTAAATTAGAATAGGCCTGAGGACCTTCTTGAAAGAGAAATAAGCAGTGAATGTGTGAGGCTGTGTTTACTCTTGAAGCTATTGGCAGTGTTTTGGAAAGTCAGTTGTGAGAACTGAGTTTGAAGCTATGCATCATTTACTTGCCAGACAAACTGAAATTAGACCCTTTGCAGCTGTGGAGGGCATATAGAGCTCTAGTCTGAGGTGATATATATGATTCCCCACAGATGTCCAGGCTGGCTTTGAAGGGCCTGGTTGATTAAAAAAGAAGTTTTGCTATCTATCTATTTATTTATTTAAGGCATGATGGTACTTTGTAGGGTTCAGGAATTGTCATTTTTACCACCAGGTCAGAACAAATTGTGATTTTTCCCAAGGGACACAGAACAAAACATCTAGATTCATGCTCTGTGCAGCTGCAGTTCTGCTTCTCCAGCCCTGGTTGTACTGTACAGTTCTCTAGCAGCTGATTTAATGACCTGGGAGTTCGTGTTACTGAAATGATTATCCAGGAAGCTTATGAGAAAATGTCAATACCTTGTAGGTCTTACTGATTAATATAGAGCTTAGTAAAATAGATAGTGTTGTCAGAGTGGAACTTGGACTCTCTTTGCTAAATCCATTCCCACCTGTGATTAGAGCAGTTTCTTTTGGACTAGTTGAAAGAAATTGGAGGGAGAGTAGTGTGTTTCAACACCCAAGCTTAAATGTTGACGGCCTACTTAATCTAGAAATTCATTTTTAACAGTGGCACTATATGCCACCACAAAAAGCTTTGGATGAGACTCAGGGAGGCCGAAATGCTGGCTTCAGCTGATGTTTCTACATGCTGTGTAACTTCAAGGTAGCAAATGGGGAAAATACACTGTATTTTTTGGAAGCACCCTAAACTCATTGAGAGAAAGGAAATTTAAAGTATTTATTTCTGTAGGTGGAATTTCTAGAAAGTCATCTCAGTTGAACACTTGGACGTTCTGCCTTGGAATAAACACAAGGTGACAAGAGTATAGTGTTTTATTTTCTGTTATTCTATTCTTTATGGTGGCAAAATGGGGAATTGAGATCTCTGCCCTCACACATTTTTTTTCACCAAAAATTCTGAATAAATTGATTTGGGTTTCAATCTGAATTGCCTCATAGAAATAGATTTTAATCACTATTACTCCATCACTTTCCTAACTAGGGAAAATTATTCATTTAGGGGCGAGCCTGGGTAGAGGGTGTGTAAGTTTTGTTTCTGTCTCCCATTCTTAAGGCATAGCCAGCAAATTATCTTTCTGAAAAATTAATAATTGAAAACATTTTATATGGGCCAAATCCTATGAGAATGAATGTCAATGGATTATCCAAATTACTGAGCTATACTGGAATTTTGTTCCATTAAATATTGTTTGACGTAAGTGGGGGCTTTGTTAGGACTGAGAAGTAATTTTTGTTTTATGAAAATTTTGTTAAAATGAAATTCACTTTCAATTGAGGTGGAAGAACAGGGTGGGGTGAGATATTCTTTTATACTCTCAAAATAATTCAAATTGACATCAGTGGATACCAGGCTCTCTTGGTTTTATGATAATACACCAGCTCTTATTCTGTTAGCATGTATGAATATATAGCACTTCCTTTACCACAGTGTACATCATTCAAATTTAAGAATTCCACACTTGAGGATTCAAAAAATTTTGTGGGCAGGGATGGGTGAGGATGGGGCTGGAATTGAGGGGAGGGGAAAAATATAGCCAGTTTTGAAAATGTTAGCCAGAGTTAGCATTAGCCTTAAATTATTATTACCCCTGAGACCACAGACGAAATGACAGCTTCTTTTTTTTTTTTGGCATTGTTCTGGTGAGATGAGACTTAAGCATCTCCTAAAGGTCCTTAAAACTTTGAGGCTTATAAATACGACAAATGTTTATTAAAGGATTTTAAAATCTCGCCTTGTTTTTTTAAAATTTCAATTTAATTAAAAAGAATAGATAATACATTAATATGTTACAAGTTTTAAAGGTACAGAAGAAGGTACCTGAAAGTCTTCTTCCTTCCCCTATCTCTTAGTCACTCAGTTCCCTTCTGTGGAGGAAACCACTATTGCTGTTTTCTTTTATGTATTTCCAGAAATATTCTAAAGGATTGTTTTTGGAAAGGGAAAGTTGAATCATACTCATTAAAACATTAGCACTAACTTGGATAGGCAGACTAATTGCAATGAAGAATCAGTTTGAGCCATAGGCTATATATGTTAATTATAGGTAGAACTATAATAATTAATAATAGTTTAATTATTATGAGACAAAAAAATAGGATGTTTTGGGGGTGTTTTTTAATCCTCATTTGGCATTTAGCAAGATTGCAGGTCTTTTTATTTTTATTTTTAATATGGCTTACCCACCCTAGAGACTGATGGATGGTTGCCTACCTACATCTTTCATTTGGAAGAAACCTGTTTAAAGGTGCAACATTTTCTTTATACTAAACTGCAATGATGATTCTGAAAAGATTTTTCATTATAGAAAACTTCAGACATATAATATTAGAGAGAAACCCCCATATTCCAAAATCCATTTTATTTCACCTGTAAAAAAACTCATTATTATTCTTTGGCAGATAAGGAGGTATATATATTTTATATATATATATGTACTTGCACGTACTCATTCTTCCATAATCAGGTCTAATAAAATGAATTATAATTCTTCAATGTCTAATTCCCAATTCATATCCAGATTTTCCTATCTCAGACATGTCTTCTTATGGTTGTTTTAGCACTAATAATTTGCAAAATGCAATTTTGATGGCTATGACATTGTCAGGGCTGATAAAGAAAACAAGTAAATCCTAACAAATGGAATCATGCTGATTGGAGGAGGAATTTAAAGTAACTACTAAGCCAGATAGGAATTCTAAAAATAGACTGGTCTTAAAAAAAAGAAAAAACAACTAATTTTGAAGGATTCCTACACCAATCATGCAGAACACTGAGGACTTCAACATACATAGACCTATCTAGTTTTATATTAATTATATTCTCATGGTTAATATCACAGCTGTGCATATTACATTATCCCACCTGCCTTTAGATTGTGGGCATGAAAGAATAAAGAGGAAAAAATTTTGGGATTAGGTTTCCTAAGAATGAAGGAACTCTTCTGAAATGCCTGATAATTCATCTCGTTGCTGCTCCTCCTACTGTAATATGACCTATTTCCACAGACTGACAGTTGAGTTCTGTGATTACCCAGGGCGGTACAAAACATGGAGTTTGAAGGAAACGAAGAAAAATGGCAGATTTAGGAGGAGAGAGGAATTGGGAAAGTAGAAATTCGCTCATTTGCCTTCTATTTTAAGTGGCTATTCTTTTAATGAGAACCTCCTCTTTGTGCAGTGTACAAGTCCCCGGAGTATGAGTCCCTTGGCTTTGAGCTTACCGTGGAGAGATTAGTTTCTATTGGCTATCCTCAGGAGCTGCTCAGCTTTGCATATGATTCTACATTCCCTACCAGGTAATATTTCAAGATTATTTTTGGATTAAGACTCCTCCTTCTGTCCCCAAAATTAATAATTCCAAATGCATCGTCAACCAAAAAACTTCCCCCAAACAAACAAAAAACCAACAAAACACCAAAAGATTCTTTGGGGTTTTTTTGTGTTTTTTGTTTGTTTTTGGTTAGTGTTGATTCTGAAATGACCATGAAACCTTTCATGTGCACCATATATTTTGTGTTCCTGACTTGAACTTTGAAATTAGTTTATTGTTATTAAAGAAGATCCATTTATGAGAAAGAAGAGGGATTATTAAAATTGATGAGCAGTAATCGCAGATGCTCTTCTCTTACGCTATTGGAGAGCCGTTACATGTTTTGCTAATATGTTTAACTTGGTAATCAGGAGGCTTCTTGGAAGTTTGCATTCCTGGATTTGCTAAGAAAGATTTGACATTAAGAAAGATGATGCTGGGACTTCCCTGGCGGTCCAGTGGTTGGAACTTCGCCTTCCAATGCAGGGGGTGTGGGTTTGATCCCTGGTCGGGGACTAAAATACCACATGCCTCATGGCCAAAAAAACAAAACATAAAACAGAAGCAATATTGTAACAAATTCAATAGAAGACTTTAAAATTGGTCCACACCAAAAAACTCTTTTAAAAAAAAGAGAAAGATGATGCTTATTTTGAGATACCATCATATATGTCCCATATACAACATGTAACAGAGGGAAATATAAGGCAGCTCAGTTGTCCAAGGAAATTAAGAGAGACTCTGTTTTAGGATAGAACCAGCTGTATTAAGAGGAACTATTGTTTACACCTTGTTTGATTAAGCTCTTATTTCTCACATAAAACAGTTGTGATTATTTATCTGGACAGAGTAAATATTTGTTAGTTGTTCTGAGGTTCATTTTTAAGATTTTATACACTCACTTTAGCCTCTAGAGTTATATTGTTTGGGGACATACTTGAGCTGCCATAAAACCTGAATAAGGTGAGGGTTGGTTTGTGGTGATGGAGTAAATATCCATTAGATTATTGCCTTTATTACTTTGCATGATTGGTGATGTCTTCATTTTTACATAGGGGACTTGTCTTTGATACACTATACGGAAATCTTTTGAAAGTTGATGCCTATGGAAACCTCTTGGTCTGTGCACATGGATTTAACTTCATAAGGGGGTGAGTGCAAAGAACCTTTAACCTCTTTCTCATGTTTTTATAGTCAAACAATATGAAGATGATATTGTCTCCCCAAATACAATATACTTTCCTATTCCCTCATTATTAAAGATCATTTCCTTTACATAAGGATACTTAAAAATTATTTATTAGGCAGTGAGGACCCAGACTGACTTATAAATATAGTTAGCAGTTACATTTTGTTTAAATTAGTGCCTTCTAATTATATAGCATACACCAAAGCTAATTTTGAACCTTGCCCAAAAAGAACTGTAGTGGCTTTGACTTATTTGAAATTCTAAGATTTTTATTTTCTCCTTTGTAATACAGTTCTCAGGTAGCTGCTCAGAAGAGGTATGTATGTAAAAGTGCTTTGAAAAATTTAAAACTACAGCAGTGTAAATGACTGAGATTTTTAACAGCTAATACATTATTTTTTATATTACAATGAGTACCTTCAGGTATTTGGTCATGTGGTTAAAATTTTTTAAAACATGGGGTTAAAAATGAATACAGAGTGACACTATTTAAAACAAATAAGGATACGTTTTATTTTCATAATTAGAATTCTTACTAATTTGGACTTTTCACCCCAGTAATAAACAGCAGATAAAATTTAGTATCTAGTGTTTTTTTGTGAAACATCTCAATTTTTTCTTTAAAAATCACAGTGCCACAATATGACAGTTTCTATAATTGTGGCTTTACAATTACAGTATATATTTTCTCTACTGTTATATTACCTAATTTACTACTGACACTGTATTAGGATCACAGCAACTCTTAAAATCAAAATGGGTTAAGTGTCAGTCTGTTATTTATTTTCAATAGCAAAGTAGTAAAAACGCACAGTCTACAATGAAGTTGTTAAAGAGACAGTGTCTTTTTGGTAAATACATTTTGTGATAAGAGACACAAACTAACAGAAACTGTACCAGAGTTTCCTTTAAATCTGAGGTCACAGCAATGCCCTATTTGGAATTGAATCATATGTTACAAGACTCTTCAGCTGGCATTACACAGGCTAAACAATTTCCAAGTGTACATAGTGAGAACAGTATGAAGTGAACACCCTACCTTGACACATCTGGTTAGGCCAGTGGTTATATCTGTCTTCCTTTCACTGTTCCTCTCGTGAGGGGTTTGTTCAAGTTCATGAATATCAAAAGGCAGGATTTAGAATGTGAAGTGACTGCAAATAATACTAAACCCAAGCTATTTTATGTATAGATATTGTCACTACAATTCAGAATCCCCATGATGATGAACCAAGGTTCTATTTATGAACGTCTGAAATGGGCTTTTGTGTTACTGGGTAGGGGGTGTAGTCAGAGAAGAAAAGGAAGAGAAGAAATTCTATATATTAGTACTACAATTAGATTTACTAACTCAAGATCCATAGACCTCCTTTCTTTCCCCCCAAATAAGCCAATAAAGTTTCCAGATAGCTCTTTTGGAAATACATTTAATATTGTTTCAGAAATAAGTCATTTATGAGTAAATGCAGAATCATTCAAACAGTACTTAGCACTGTACAGTCTTCAGAGTTAAATTTTTTTAAAAAGTCCATGGAGAAGGACAGAATGAAGATGGAGGGAAAGGGAGATAATTATTAAGTATAGTGGTGGACAAGGTTGGAAGGAAAATTAGGGCTCCAGCAAGCATCACCTTATATGCCTTGCCAATTGAGTTGGAGCCTCTTTTCAGACAATGGTAAAGGCTTTTAAAGTTTTAGACTAGGATAATATTGAGATCAAATCTTTATTCTATGGGTCACAGATAGTTAGCAGTACTGTATTATAACCGTTTTCTTCCCAACTCCAAGTCTAGCATCCCTTCCTTTATGATACATTACCTCCCCATGAATTAATTTTTATTTTAAATGTATACTAGCATGACTTGACACTTAATTTAAACAAAATGTAGGGAAGTCCCTGGTGGTCCAGTGGTTAGGACTCCGTACTTTCACTGCCAAGGGTGCAGGTTCGATCCCTGGTCGGGGAACTAAGGTCCCGCAAGCTGTGAGGTGCGGCCAAATGTTTAAAAAAAAAAAAGTAAAACAAATATAGTAGGGGCTTCCCCGGTGGTGCAGTGGTTAAGAATCCGCCTGCCAATGCAGGGGACATGGGTTCAAGCCCTGGTCCGGGAAGATCCCACATGCCGCAGAGCAACTAAGCCCGTGCACCACAACTACTGAGCCTGTGCTCTAGAGCCCGCGTGCCACAACTACTGAAGCCCGCGTGCCTAGAACCGTGCTCTGCAACAAGAGGAGCCACTACAATGAGAAGCCCATGCACCGCAACGAAGAGTAGCCCCCGCTTGCCGCAACTAGAGAAAGCCCCTGTGCAGCAATGAAGACCCAACGCAGCCAAAAATAAAATTTAAAAAAGAACAAAAACAACCCAAAAAAACAAATATAGTAAACAAAATGTAATCACGAACTGTATTTATAAGTCTGTTTGGGTTCTAATTGCCTAATAAATAACTATATTTAGGTAAAGAAATTATTCTTTAATGATGAAAATGTCATCTTACTAAACCTGACTGAGGAAAGCGTATCATTACCATTCCCTTCTGCCTTAATTTTCATTACAGAAAATCTTGGAAGGCTAGAAGATATGCTATTCCATAAAGTTATTCTTTATTGGGAACACTTATTTCAGGAGGGTGACTAAGACAGGGAGCTAATGTGATTTTATATCCCTAACTAGAGTTTATGCCATTTGTAGTTAACAAACACAAGCAGGAATTTACCCAAGTTATTCTGAGTATGAACTTTAAATTTGGTGTCCTTTATTCAAAATAGTTAATCTTCATATTTTACTGTGAGGACTGTACATTTTTATATTTTAGTTTTTCTCCCTTTTGGATTCTCTGTAATATATATATATATATTTTTTAAACATCTTTATTGGAGTATAATTGCTTTACAGTGGTGTGTTAGTTTCTGCTTTATAACAAAGTGAATCAGCTATACATATACATATATCCCCATACCTCCTCCCTCTTGCGTCCCCCTCCCACCCTCCCTATCCCACCCCTATATGTACTCTCTGTAACATTTTTATTAATACTATCCCCTTCCTCTTCTTGCAGTGTTTTATTTCACTCTTCAAGGTTCTCATGCATCTCTAACTTCTGTTTTTTTCACTGGCTTTTTCTTTTAAACTCTGAATATCCTCCGTGGATCTAGTCTCAGTCTGCTCTTCTTTCTCTGCACTCTTAAGTGGCCTCTTCTGCTCTAATAGTCTTCCCGACTTCATTTATTACCTGTGCAGAGATGATCCCAGCTATCTCTCAAGTTTGAATCTCTATTTTAAGTTCTTGACCTTTGTTTCTAATTGCCTATAAAAATGTTTACTTTTAGATTAACATATCCAAAATAAAATTCCTCTTATATCTACTTTTTATCTAGTTTTCATGATTCTGTTTATGGTACCACCACCCTCTCAGAGACACCTTAGTGTGAGCATCATCATCTTTGGCTCTTACGTTCCTCATCTACCACATCCGATAAGCTGCCTCATCTTGTTCATTTTACCTTGGCAATCTCTCTTGAATAATTCTTCTCTTTAGTTTCCTTTGCGCCCACTCTAGGACATGCCCCTCCCGCTCTCAACTGGACTACCACAGTAATCCCCTAACTGATTTCCCAGGCCTCTGTCTCTGTGTCAGTTAGTTTTTGCTGCATAATAAAGTACTTCAAAACTTAGTGGCTTAAAACAATGGCCATTTGATTTAGCTCAAAATTCTGAGAATCAGCTGGGCAATTCTGGGATTGCTCAGCTGATCTAGAATGGCCTCACTCACATGTCTGGCAGTTGGCAGCCTGTTGGCTGGGGCACCTCATTTCTGCATGTAACCTTTTATCCTCCAGCAGGTTATCTCACTCTCATTCACATAGCAGTCTCAGAGTTACAAGTGCAGCAAGAGTAGGCAAGCCCCAATACACAAGTGTTTTCCAAGTCTCTGCTTGGATCCCATTTACTGCCATTCAAGCCTGTATTCAAGGATGGAGAAATAGACTGAGCCTCTTAATTGGAAAAACTGCAAAGTCACATTACAAAAGGATAGGAAGAATTTGTAGCCATTTTTGCAACATACCACATTTCTTCCTCCGTTTTATCCTAACTAAAACTCCTACTAATTTAATATTTTTACAATTCAGCTCTGATGGTTTTATCCTTCTGCTTAAAAGCTGTTGGTGGGGACTTCCATGGTGACACAGTGGTTAAGAATCACCTGCCAGTGCAGGGGACACTGGTTTGAGCCCTGGTCCAGGAAGATCCCACATGCCGCGGAGCAGCTATGCCATGCGCCACAGCTACTGAGCCTGCACTCTAGAGCCCGTGAACCACAACTACTGAGCCTGCGTGCCACAACTACTGAAGCCCGCACACCTGGAGTCCGTGCTCTGCAACAAGAGAAGCTACCACAATGAGAAGCCCACGCACTGCAATGAAGAGTAGCCCCTGCGTACCACAACTACTGAAGCCCGTGTGCCTGGAGTCTGTGCTCTGCAACAAGAGAAGCCACCGCAATGAGAAGCCCACGCACTGCAACGAAGAGTAGCCCCCGCTCGCGGCAACTAGAGAAAAGCCCGCAGGCAGCAACAAAGACCCACTGCAGCCAAAAAAACCTCCAAACTGTCAGTGGCACTGTTGCCCCTGAATGAAGTATAAAAACGATAGCATAATTTCCTCAATTCGTCTTTCTAGCTTTATTTTTCTCTGTTCCCTTTTCTCAGACTAGTTTCTGGATTCGTCTGTCTAGCTTTCAAGGGCCAGCTCATATGCTACCATTTTCATGAATTCTTCCAAGATTTTCCTCTCCACATTCACTTCTCTCTACTCCTTAAGTTGAAATGGTCTCCCCTTCTTCGGTTTTCTCATAGCTCTTCACACCTTGCTTGTAGTTGTGATTTTTTTACCTTGTTGTAATTGTCTGTGTATGTGACTCACCTCCCTTACCAGACTGAGAACTTTTTAGGGGCTGGAACCAAGCTTCTTCCTTTTCAGAGCTACCCATGTGTTTTTTGGGGTTTTTTAATATTTATTTATTTTTTTATTTGGTTGTGCCAGGTCTTGGTTGCAGCACGGGGACTCCTTAGTTGCAGCTTCAGGGCTCCTTAGTTGTGGCATGCAAACGCTTACTTAGTTGCGGCATGCATGTGGAATCTAGTTCCCCGACCAGGGATAGAACCCAGGCACCCTGTATTGGGAGCACGGAGTCCTATCCACTGTGCCACCAGGGAAGTCCTGCCATGTGTATCATTTGGAACCCTGCCTTGTGCATAGCCACCAAAATATCTGAATTAATTTTTGAATGATGAATATGTCTCAGAGTTATAATGTTGTTTTTGAATGTCAGTTAATTTAAAATTTTTTCTTTCAGACCAGAAACTAGAGAGCAGTATCCAAATAAATTTATTCAACGAGATGACACTGAAAGATTTTACATTCTGAACACACTATTCAACCTACCAGGTAGACTCATTCTATGCTTATATATTACATATTATATGCTTATTCTATGCTTATAATATACTGATGCTTTCCCTTCTTTCCATGATCGTTTGTCTTTGCGCAAGGACATAATGAAACAAATTTCATTATCTCACTTATAGCTTATGAATATCTATTCTTCATTTTTCAGAGACCTACCTGTTGGCCTGCCTAGTAGATTTTTTTACTAATTGTCCCAGATATACCAGGTATGTATATACTATAATTTTCTTTTTCCAATTGATTTTTTTAAAAATTAATGTACAGGGTTTTAGAGAACTGGCCACTGCAGGTCTTTTCTGCTTTTCTGAAGTGAATTTAGTGCTAGTGAAAGATGCCACATTGCCAGCCTGAGAGATGGGACAGCACCAGCAGCTCCATGCAGGCTCTCACCTCCCACACGGCCCTCTCCTTGCCAGTGTGCTGCAGCCATGTTTGGAAGGGACCACTTCTGATTGGCTTCTCCTGGGAATGAAGACGGCCAGCAGAGGTGCTAATTGTGACAACTGAGTGGGAGGTTTGTGTGATGATTATCTGTCCAAGCAGAATTGCACTAAAACCCCCCAACTCATTTCACAGCAGCTACCCAGGAGCCATTCAGGGATGGTAATTTAGTTTCATTCCCAGGCCCAGCAAGATTAATTGAGTAGTAAATACTGTTTATCCTCCCTGAAGTAAAATTTTGCTTAAGTCTTGAAAAAGTTATCCTTTCCTTTCTAGGGAGAATTGTAAGTTCAGCCGTATGTGCCAGAGTTTGCAAACTTCTTATCCTCTTTAGGCCTTATCCACTTCAAGGCACTAAATTTGGTGGAGCACTAAGTCACGAAGATAAACAGAAAATAGACAATACCTTAGTACCTAGAGACAATGTCAGAAAAGTGAGGGTGGAGAGAACCTAAATTACCAATTTTAAATGTTTCTTTGATGGGAACCTGTTTCTTAAATGATAATGGACCTGATATTTTTGGAACTGGCCTTTTAGCTTCCATTCAGTATATTCTTCTACCACTTTGTATCTGTTCACAGTTATTGTATTCCACTGAACACTGTAGTCATCTCTGGTGGTCAAAATGGGTTTTCATTAGGGAGTAATTATTTTCCAAATTAGCCACACAGCCTTTATTATGTGACAGTGGAACCTTTGGGTCCCCTGGGCAATGTTTGATATTCATTTTATTTACCCTCTTTTGGATTCCCTGTCATGTTCTTTTTATCTTTCTGTAGCTGTGAAACCGGATTTAAAGATGGGGACCTCTTCATGTCTTACCGGAGTATGTTCCAGGATGTAAGAGATGCAGTTGACTGGGTTCATTACAAGGTACCTGCTCACTGCCTGGCATGTGTTTTTTATGGTCTGACATTAACTTTCCAAGTGCCAATAGAGCAGAATTGTTCATCTGTTAAAGAAAAGGGGGGGGGGGGGGATTTGCCTCTGGTGATAGCTGTCTAGAATACTGTCCTTGTCTTTGGCTGTCCTGCTTACAGAGGTAATGCCGGTTTTTCCTCAGTGGTGGTGCTTGGCTTCTAGATCTTATTTCAGTTTGCTTTTCCCAAACTTACTGGAAGAGATTTTAGCATTAGGATTATACTTACCATATCCTTTCAGGATGATTATGGTCCATTTGCTTTTTCCAAATACCTCCCACTTGGCCAATAACATTAACTAAGTAATATTATGTTTACATTTATTATAAATTATGCTGAATAAAATATGAAATGCCTTTTGATTTCTAGTTTAAAATAAAAATAGTTTTATTTTTTAAATACATTTTGGAGGTGGAGTTGCAGCACATCACATCTGCCACTTTATCCTGGCCTTGTTTAGTTTATCTAATTTTCTGGAAATACTTAAGAAATGCATTTAGGCTGACAGTAGTCACAGTTTTTATAATAAACTTAAAAATTGATTTTGTTCTCTTCTCGCTTCCTTTTTTCTTTCTCTAGGGTTCCCTTAAGGAAAAGACAGTTGAAAATCTTGAGAAGTATGTAGTCAAAGATGTAAGTAATAAAGGGAAAAATAGATCTGCATGATAGCTTCCTTTACCTATTAGGGAAATTAATAACAAGCTTATTTATAATGAAGTGGACAAGAGAAGATATTTCTCTGTCGTGGCAGTTTAACACACTCCGAGTATAATCACCAAGAGTTTTCAGCCGGAGCATGGTTTTTAGTTTTTCTTGTTTGTTATTAGGCAAGAAGACCCAGTATTTCATTTGTCCTTTTAGCTCTAATTACAATAACAGCAGCTAGAGTGGTTACTTTGCGCACATCACTGTGCTAAGTGATTACATTCATTATCCCATTTAATCTTCCATATAACTGTGAGTTAGTTACTATTACCTCTGCTTTATAGATGAAGAAACTGGGGACTTAAATAACTTGCCCAAGTTCATACAGCGAATAAGTAGTAAAGCCAAAGTCACACCTAAATGTATCCTGAATCATAACCACAGCGCTAGATCATCTAAAAAATGTACATATGGGGCTTCCCTGGTGGCGCAGTGGTTGAGAGTCCGCCTGCCGATGCAGGGGACGCGGGTTCGTGCCCCGGTCCGGGAAGATCCCACATGCTGCAGAGTGGCTGGGCCCGTGAGCCATGGCCACTGAGCCTGCCGCATCCGGAGCCTGTGTTCCGCGACGGGAGAGGCCACAGCAGTGAGAGGCCCACGTACCGCAAAAAAAAACAAAAACAAAACATATGTGTGACTATTATTTAAATTGTCTTTAACCTATAAACAGGGAATAATGAGGAAAGCTTTAAAATACTTCAAGTGACATTAGTGGAAAACCTAATAAAATTTTTAAATATCTGTAGTTTAGTTAAAAGCATTGTGCCAATGTTAATTTCTTAGTTTTGATCATTATACTGGGGTTAAGATGTTAATATTAAGGGAAGCTGGATAAAGAATATATAGAAACCCTCTACTATTTTCACAACTTTTCTGTAAGTCTGAAATTATTTCACAATAAAAAGTACACACAGACACACACAGCACTGAGATGAGACACTTCTTCCTTTTCTTACAGAGTAAAAGTAGAATGCAATTATTTTCTCAAAGTTCTTTGGTAAAGATTTCTTACTGTTTTCATTCTTTGTACCTCCTATTTCCCGTCCACTCCCACTCCCATGATTGTTGTTTCAAGAAAGAACACTGAGGGGTTCAGGAGGATTTAAGTGAAGGAAGCTATTTACTGTGAGAGAAGGAAAGGCTGTTTTTCTTTCTGGTCACATCAGGAGTTAGAATTTCCTCAAGTATCTGCAGGTGGGTCTGGACATTTCTAGGTTGCATCCTAACACATCATGTCATTTCTGCAAGGTATTTCATAAAATAAAAGTATACACAGTGAAGCCGTATCTAATATTCTCCATAGAGTATTTAGCTGATGTTTAAAAATCAGCTTCTCCTCATCTCTAACACACTTAATTCACTTACTTTTAGAGATTACAAGGTAATTTAAACTCTTTCCTGAGGCAGACATAATGAGGAAGTTAGAGATATGTTTTTAATAGGCATATAATCATTTATATATTTTATATATAAATCTATTACATATACACCATGTATACACTACATACATGATACTTAACTCATGCATAGTGACAGTGTGGTCTTCTAAATGCAAAATTCTGAAACCAACCAACCAACCATCCCTCCCTTAAAGGGCATCCCCTATTCCTGTTTCAGTGGACAAAAGTCCAGTGTCTAACTACTCCACAGTGTAAATGAATATATACAGATGGTCCCCAACTTAAGATTTTTTGACTTTACGATGGTGTTAAAGCAATACACATTCAGTAGAAACTGTATGTGGAATTTTGAATTTTGATCTTTTCCCAGGCTAGTGATATGCCCTATGATACTCTCGTGATGCTGGGCAGCAGCAGTGAGCTACAGCTCCCAGTCAGCCATGCGATCACGGGGGTAGACAACTGGTAACATCCATTCTACTTTTCACTTTCAGTACAGTATTCAATAAATTACATGAGATATTCAACCACTTTATTATAAAATAGGCTTTGTGTTTGATGATTTTGCCCAACTGTAGGCCAGTGTATGTTCTCAGCACGTTTAAGGTAGGCTTGGCTACCTGTCATGTTTGGTGTATTATCGGGACGTAACCCCAACATAAGTGGAGGAATATCTGTGTGTTTTAGTGTTTCGCTCATCATCATAATTATATTTCAGGGAAAACTGCCTTTGCTTCTAAGCCGGATGAAGGAAGGAGGGAAAGTATTTCTTGCCACCAACAGTGACTATAAATACACAGATGTAAGTGCTTAATATTCATATTTGTTTATTTATACAAAGGAATTATTTTGGACTAAAGAACTGTGAATATAATGAGGAAGATAGTTTATTAAGTGAGGGTATTTTATTGCCATTTCATTTTGAAAGCAGAATGAAAAAAGCAAAAATATGTAGCAATCAGAGCGGTTCTCAAATTTTTCTAAATATTTCTTTTGACTATTTTCCCTGATTACAATTGGCTACTTGAAGGTTTTCTCTTAGGGGTTATTTAAAACATTTGTGCTGATTAAAATGTCTTCGTTGTCTCTTTGTGCTTCATTTCTAAAACTTGAGAAGTCACACCCTTTATTATTGCACATGTGTACATACATATGTGCCCTCCCTGCTGTTGGGAGCCAGACAGAAATAGATGGTGCTAAGGTGTTTTGACTCTTAGCCATCAAAATTTACTACCTCTTAAAAAAATTTTTTGCCATGATTAAAGCATATAGAAAAGATGATTTAACTCCTTATCATGTTACTTTTGCTAAGACAGTTACAAGTTCTCAGTACTAGCAAGAAGCTCAGCACTCCCCAATCCTCTTTATGTAAAATGTTGATTTAGAAATTTGGTGATTTGGAGTAAGCAAGTAAGTTGGCTTGGTTGGTCTAGGAACAGTAGTAAGAGGGCCAAGGTATATTATTTCCATGTGAGTCATTAGTTATCTCTACACCCTTATCTCAGATACCCTTTACCTCCAAATATGTGTTCCAGTCCACTAGGAGAACTGGATAGGAATATATGGATGTGAATCTGTACAAAAAAATCTAGAAGTCTGTGTTCTACTGAGAATGTCAGAAGCTTGCGTTTGTTTGCTATGATGAAGCATTCATTTCTGGCTTCTTCCACTGCCATGATTTCATAAACTTCAGAGGAAACGAGAATGTGATGAATCTTGTATTGAAAAAGACATGTCTTATAAAAAGCGTGTGTGTGATTTATTTAGGTGTCATATATCTCTTGCAGAAGTAGCATATGGACCTTATGTTGGATTTTTTTTTTCCAGAAAATTATGACTTACCTGTTCGATTTCCCACATGGCCCCAAGGTACTCTATGTAACTTAATAGACTGTTGCTTTAGTAACAATGAATGCATTTAATATCCTGGAATGTTGAGGGTAAGGAATTGGTCAGGAGCCATCCAGAAATCTTCATTAATATTAGAAGTAATGTCAGGCTTCCCTGGTGGCGCAGTGGTTAAGAATCCGCCTGCCAATGCAGGGGGCATAGGTTTGAGACCTGGTCTGGGAAGTTCCCACATGCCGAGAAGCAGCTAAGCCTGTGCACCACAACTGCTGAGCCTGCACTCTAGAGCCCGTGTGTCACAACTACTGAAGCCCGTGCGCCTAGAGCCCATGCTCCGCAACAACAGAAGCCACGGCAATGAGAAGCCCGTGCACCACAGCGAAGAGTAGCCCCCTCTTCCGGCAACTAGAGAAAGCCTGTGCACAGCACCGAAGACCCAGTGCAGCCAAAAATAAATAAATATTTTTTTTTTAAAAAAAGGTAGTAATGCCAGGAGTTAGTGTAATTTAAAGTTGCTAGCAGTTTGAAAACTTGGTAGACAGAAATAAGAGAGATTCATGTGGTATTTAGTAGGATGAGATCAGAATAATTTTTATTTTAAATTTTATTTATTTATTTATTTATGGCTGTCTTGGGTCTTCGTTTCTGTGCGAGGGCTTTCTCTAGTTGCAGCAAGTGGGGGGCCACTCTTCATCGCGGTCCGTGGGCCTCTCACTATCGCGGCCTCTCTTGTTGCAGAGCACAGGCTCCAGACGCGCAGGCTCAGTAGTTGTGGCTCACGGGCCCAGTTGCTCCGAAAGGTAGTAATGCCAGGAGTTAGTGTAATTTAAAGTTGCTAGCAGTTTGAAAACTTGGTAGACAGAAATAAGAGAGATTCATGTGGTATTTAGTAGGATGAGATCAGAATAATTTTTATTTTAAATTTTATTTATTTATTTATTTATGGCTGTCTTGGGTCTTCGTTTCTGTGCGAGGGCTTTCTCTAGTTGCAGCAAGTGGGGGGCCACTCTTCATCGCGGTCCGTGGGCCTCTCACTATCGCGGCCTCTCTTGTTGCAGAGCACAGGCTCCAGACGCGCAGGCTCAGTAATTGTGGCTCACGGGCCTAGTTGCTCTGCGGCATGTGGGATCTTCCTGGACCAGGGCTTGAACCCGTGTCCCCTGCATTGGCAGGCAGATTCTCAACCACTGCGCCACCAGGGAAGCCCCAGAATAATTTTATGCCCAAGAAATTCTATACAGAATTGTTACATTTGTGTGGCAAATAAAGGAATTTTCAGGTTGAAGAAGATAATGTAATTAAAAGAAACAGAAAACGTATATGTTCTTGCCAGCGTCTAGATTCTGCTGTTAGTTATTGCTGAGTTCTGTGCCAAAAGAACAGCTAACCTTGATACTTAGCAGAGAAGTCTTCATTCCTGTAGTATGGCCATATTTAGATTTAAGGAACACTCATTGCGATTTAGTCACTAGGCTTCTTTGAATAAATGTCATAAATAACTGTCTTGAGATCACCTAAAAGCAGAGTAATGCAGTGCTCTTTGGCTTGACCTTAAAAGGTTAATGCCATGGTTCCAGTTCAGGATGGAAGTAATGTTAATGGGCATACCTTCTACATTAGTGCTGATTAGCCTGCCATATAAGCCAAAGACCAGTGTGTACCTGGAACCATCATTCTGAGAACATAACCGATGAAATCTGCTAATAATAGTTCCACGTCAGTTGTATACTTCAGTTCTGATGCTAATCTGCCTCTTTCTTAATCTTACATATTTGTTTTACAACTCTCCTTAGCCCCTTTGAGCCTCTTATAGCCCATTTTTAGAGTGTGAGCACACTTTCTTTCATACATTATATTGCTTGAAATAAATTAATAAGTAGGTGAAACGATTTAAAATATAGTGGTTAGAGTCATTATTTATATTTTTACTTTGCCTGCTTCCAAAAGGATGTGGCTTATAATAAGCCACAATATGTTTTTAATAAAATAGTGGGATTTTCTGGTTATACTTAGTATTTCTACATTCCTTTCATCTGATTGAGATGAAACGTGAGTGCTTTAAGGTTAGGAGTGATGTTTCGGCTTTTGCTGTTTCTCCCTTATCAGCCTGGGAGCTCCCACCGACCATGGCAGTCCTACTTTGACCTCATCTTGGTGGACGCACGGAAACCACTCTTTTTTGGAGAAGGCACAGTACTGCGTCAGGTGGATACTGTAAGTTGAGAGGAAGGTGTATCTGTGAGCAATTACCCTTAATGTTCCTCCTTTCCCCACTCCTACTCTCCCTACGGAAACAGGTATTTTTAACTTACTAGCCATATCTCTCTTTTGAAGTTAATCTAAGAGTTTTGGTCTTAATCGATATAGCAGAATAATTCAAATGAATATAATTCATTTGGCTGCCTAGCCAAGTAGCATTTTGGGTGGAGATTGTGATAGAAGGATAAAGCATTACAAAGTCCATATTCTTTTCTCACAGAAAACTGGCAAGCTGAAGATTGGTACCTACACGGGCCCCTTGCAGCATGGCATTGTCTACTCTGGGGGTGAGTCACAGACTTCCCTTTATTTAGTGTAAGTCTTTGCTCAGACCTTTGCTCAGACCTGAAAGCTTTGGTGTCCTCCTGGCACAGTGCCACATATACTCTTTAGAATTCTAAAGATATCGTCTCCTGATGGTAAACACTTCAATCACCTACTAATACAACAGGAGTCAGAGAGAAAGGTTTTGAGAAGTGGTATGTCCTAGTGAACCTTTGATTTTCACTAAAAGGATCAGTTTTTTCCAATCCTCCTTTTGCCTATTTGAGGCATTTTCTCAGTGTCTGGAATCATGTCGGGTCGTTCCCAAGGGGTCCTCTAGGTGTTTTTAGGAGCCCCTGTGGACACAGATGTGTATTTTGTTGGAATGAGCAGCAGTGGAACAAAGCCAACCTAATGGCAGATCTGTGATGAGAACTGGCAGTGGTACTTTGAAGGGTTATGTTCCCTGAAGCTGAGACGTGTAGTGTTGTTGCTCTTGGCGTTTGGTGATCAAGAGCTCTGGTGAGCACAGTGGAGCTAAAGGCCTTGTCTTAGGGGCACTAAAAAGGTTGATGAAAAAAGACAATGGTGAGTCTTTATCTTTAAGAAAGGTGCACACTTTTAGTGTGCTCCTTACATAGTTAAAAGAATAAAATTAATTGTATTTAATGGTTATGGTACTTGGAACACTGGTTTTTAATATGGAGACATTTATTGTTTTCTCATTGTTCGTTCCATTGTTTCAGGTTCATCTGATACAATCTGTGATCTGTTGGGAGCCAAGGGCAAAGACATTTTATATATTGGAGATCACATTTTTGGGGACATTTTAAAATCAAAGAAACGGCAAGGGTGGCGAACTTTTTTGGTGATTCCTGAACTTGCACAGGAGCTGCACGTCTGGACTGATAAGAGTTGTAAGGAGCCATTATTCTTACTTTATAAATCTTTGACGTAGCTAGTTTATATCTGAACGGCCAGCTATGAATCAGTCCTCTTTGATGAACCATTACTTTGTATGCAGGGGGTCAGACAGAGGTGGTCAAAAGATGGGCACTTATATTTGGATACCTCCTTCTCATAGAGCCAGATATTTCACAGAAGTCCAGAATTTTGAGGTTATCTTGTTCAGCCTTCTTGAATCCCTTTAAAGTTTAGAATATTACTGGTCTGAGGTATGTTACAGTGGCAACTGAAAGTGAACTCTGCTTACCTCTGTAGTCCCTTATTTGTTCAATCATGCCTGCTAGTTCCAGTCTCTCTGCTACCAGCTCATATCTGTGATTCTGGGGCATTGATGGCTCGGAGTGCCGATCACCTGGTATTTATTTGCTCTTCGGAGAAGTAGAGAATGAGGCACTCTGAAGTGAGCTATACTCTGCACTGAATTGAGCTTTGACCCTAGTTATGTAAAGATGTTTGACACACACAAGTTCTCCAGCCAGTCCTAGCTAGCATCACTCACAGCGTGGTGGAAGGTCCTGCCTCTGGAAACTCAGCCTGCCTCAGGTAGTGACCCCTGGCTCCCCCACTTACTATCTTCAGCCCTCAGGCAGGTTACTGAAACACCCTGTGCCTTAGTACCCTCATATGTGAAAATGAGGGTAACACCTACTCTCATAAAGCTGCTGAGACTTATCTGAGGCAATGCCTGCATAAAGGAGATAGAAGTAACAACCTTTCTCAACCGAGGCTCCTCATGTGAACCACAGAACAGACAAAATGATTTGAATGACTCTCGGTTCTCCCAAAGATGGTAGATAAAGATTTGTTATGTACAGTGGATACATCATGGCTTGATTCTCGTTGGGGAGCCCAGGTTGAGAAAGGCTAGAACACACAGAAAGCATGCAACGTATAGTGGCCGTTGCTATTGTTTGTACTTCTTGGTGGGATTTTCTGGCTAGCCTTTCATTTTCAACTTTCTACCTATAGAATTTTAGAAATCTGTTTGATTTGGTTCTGTTTTCTGGACTTGTGACTTATTCTTTTATCTAAAGATGGAACCGTTAACACTTGCTTTGTTGACACACCTGAGATGGGGTATGAATTGGCACTTTATAAGCTCAGAATCAGCATCCAGTTAGGAAAGTTGTATGTAGTGGGTGGTTTTAAGTAGGAGGAAATGCTGGCGTCATCTGCTGCCAGATTCCAAGCAGTGTCAGTGGGTTTTCCCGAAGGTGGGGGAAGGAAGTCATTTTACACACTCACCTATAGCTTTACTTTTCAGTCATATCTGCAGCCTTTTACTTTAGTTTTAGCAACAGTTAAAAACTAGATGATTTTTTATTTACTTAAAACATTTTCCTTTTTCTTCCAAACTTTAGCACTTTTCGAAGAGCTTCAGAGCTTGGATATTTTCTTGGCTGAACTCTACAAGTAAGTTTCCTAACCCTAAAAATTTCTTCCCTAAAAACCATCTGCCTCTTCAGGAGTCACTTAGATGTAAGAGACGTCCTTTCTGGAGATTTTCATTGGATTTTTCTTGTCTCCAGGCACCTTGACAGCAGCAGCAATGAGCGCCCAGACATTAGCTCCATCCAGAGACGTATTAAGGTATCCAAATGGGATTTGGGAGAACACTTCGAAAATAAACTTTAAGTGATTTCTATATTTCTGATATTATACAGGGAGTGGCACATAGCCAGTGTTAAGTAAATATTTATCGAATGAGCTGAGCCTTAATCTTGTTCTTTGCTTCAGAAAGTAACTCATGACATGGACATGTGCTACGGGATGATGGGAAGCCTGTTTCGCAGTGGCTCCCGGCAGACCCTCTTTGCCAGTCAGGTGATGCGCTATGCTGATCTCTATGCAGCATCTTTCATTAATCTGCTGTATTACCCGTTCAGCTACCTCTTCAGAGCTGCGCACGTCTTGGTGAGTTATCTAGCCTAAGGCTACTATTTGCAGTTAAGATAATGCTGGTTAAGGCCAAGATCCGCCACTAGCTATCTGGCATGGCACAGGAAAGTTTAGATCATTTCTTTCTAATGTGCAAAGCCCAGAGCCAGGTTACATGGTTGCACAAGAAGGAGTTTTTGAGAAAGTATGAGCAAGATAGAATGTTACAGAGCTTAACTTTGAATGGAAAAGACTTTCCTCTGTTATTAGTGCTAAATGAGAGAAGTGTAGTTTTAAATTCCTATATTCCAATACTGATCTATATTTCAAGACTCTTTTGCTGTGAAATAAATAGGAAATAATAATCTCTTCTCTCCCATCTTCTTATCCAGTTTCAGGCTATAGTATACAATGTGGGCACAGTTTTGAATGGGAGAGAAAAGAGGATAGGCAGCTTTAGGAAGTTCTAGGAAGAAACTTCAGTATCTGAATTGGCTTGGCCTCTGGTCCATTACAGGTGCTTCTGTACAGCCATCTAACAAAGGCAGAGGGATTAGGATCTGGGAGACAGCTGTTTTGTTCTGCCTGCTTTCTGAACCTCTGACTTTGTTGTAGATGCCTCATGAGTCAACAGTGGAACACACACATGTAGATATCAATGAGATGGAGTCCCCCCTTGCAACCCGGAACCGTACATCAGTGGATTTCAAAGATACCGACTACAAACGTCACCAGTTGACACGGTCGATTAGTGAGATTAAGCCCCCCAACCTCTTCCCACTGGCCCCCCAGGAAATTACACACTGCCATGATGAAGATGATGATGAAGAGGAAGAGGAGGAGGAGGAAGAATGAGGAGGAAAAGCAAAACTCTGAGCACCCATTAAACAAGTTCTGGCAGGACTCCCAGGAGCAAAGGATGTCCCTGTGGGGGTCCTAGTGGGGGGTGGGGGGCTCCATCAAAGGTACATCCGGAAAGTTTCTGAAGACTTTAAAATACTCTAATTGTGGGGGATACTTGTTTTAGTTTTGTGTATCTGCACTCTTTGCAGATGGTTCAGAATTGTAATGGAGTCTGTATTGGAGGAAAGTAAGGGTAAAGCTGGGCTGAACTGCATGCAGCTGGCTCCATCGTGGCTTGTGACACTGTTTCCTTGTCTTGTTTCATCATCAGTATGTCATAGTGTATCCAGATACACTAAGGGTGGTGAAGGGTCTCAGAGTGGAGCAAGGAAGACAATGGGAAGAGGTGATCCAAAAATGTTGTCATGGTACAAATTGTGCTCTTATTCCAAAATCCATCTTTTTCAGTGCATTGCCTAAGTATTGTATATCAGTAGAGAAATATATTATTTCCATTATCAAATGTAGTCTTCTGTTAAGGTCAAGGTTCCTTTACAAGCTTTTAAGTGTCCTCAGTGACTCCAGTAAGGCTGCTGTCAGTGGCTTAGCAGATTGTGTTCTCTACTTGCTGTAGGTAGGGCTGGTCTGGAATGGACTGCAGCAATTTCATTTTGAGGCAGAAGTCTTCATCCACTTCTACATGTTTTTGATTGATAGCAAAAATGTTTATTATCCAAAAACAGTCTTTTTCTCATCTGGGATAAATCTATAGAAAGAATTCAGCTGAAAGAGGACAAAGGATCAAGCCACCCGAAAAGAAGAGAACCTCCTTCTTATATTACACCATAACGGAGTAAATAAAATTCATTAGTGTGGGCCATATAGTGTGGCTCATGCCACCCCATTCCAGCCTTCTGTATCCTCTTGCTGTATTTCAAATTCAAGCATAAGAGGGTGGGAAGAGGGCTCTGTAAGCCAGAACCTTTACAAAAACGGCACAGTCAACGTGGATAAATTCACTTCAGAATCCCAAGTGAAATCACTTCTTCTTGTTCAGAACAAGAATGGATCATCACTGTATACTTTAAGGTATTATAACTGCCTCACCGGAACACTGAAAGTTGTTACAACATTTTTCACAGTGGTGTAGACTCTTACTTTAACCTTCATATGTTTCTTCCATTCTTACTGTTATTTGTCAACACGGGAGGGTAGATTAGCTGCTCTAGAAGTCAATAAAGTATAATATTTCTAATACTGACTTTGACCCCTTCCTGTAGCACAACTAGAGTAACTGCTAGTCTTCAAGTGGGTTTAGGTTTTTTTGTTGTTGTTTTCTTTTAATTATTTGTTTTTGGCTGTGTTGGGTCTTTGTTGCTACACACGGGCTTTCTCTAGTTGCGGTGAGCGGGGGCTGCTCTTTGTTGCAGTGCACAGGCCTCTCACTGAGGTGGCTCCTCTTGTTATGGAGCACAGGCTCCGTAGTTGTGGCTTGCAGACTCTAGAGCGCAGGCTCAGTAGTTGTGGCACATGAGCTTAGTTGCTCCGTGGCATGTGGGATCTTCCTGGACCAGGGCTCGAACCCGTGACCCCTGCAGTGGCAGGCAGATTCTTAACCTCTGCGCCACCAGGGAAGTCCGTGGGTTTAGGTTTGACTTAGTGATATCAATTTGACTTTCTCTTAAAGGAAACATAGTCTAGCATAATTAATGGCTAAATTTATAGCACTTAAATAGGCCTCAGTTTTTTCATGGAAAGTTTTTTGGTACAGGACTACGAGGTGAGGCTTTTTTTAAAAATCATTTTATAGGTAGGGAACACAGCTCAGAAACTTAGCCAAGGCCATATTACATCACCACTTTCAATGTGTAGGGCTTTACACTGTCGCATCAAGACATGTACATGCTGTTATCTGTTAGGAATTTATGCTACTTTTAAAGCGTTAGGTTAGAAATGCTATTGCAGGGACTTCCCTGGTGGTGCAGTGGTTAAGAACCCCCCTGCCAGTGCACGGGTCATGGGTTTGATCCCTGGTCTGGGAAGATCCCACATGCCACGGAGCAACTAAGCTCATGCGCCACAACTACTGAGCCTGCGCTTGCCTAGAGCCCGTGCTCTGCAACAAGAGAAGCCACTGCAATGAGAAGCCCGCACACCGCAACGAAGAGTAGCCCCTACTCGACACAACTAGAGAAAGCCTGCGTGCAGCAACAAAGACCCAACGCAGCCAAAATGAATACATAAATAAAATAGGCAAAGTATATAAAGAAAAAAGAAAAAAAAGAAATTGTTATAGCAATTAGGTATTGCTCCTGTTTTAAATTTTAGCAAATATGTTTGTGATCACCCCAGCTATTAATTATTCTCATTCACAACGGAGATGCTGCCCAGTTTGACACTGTCTTCAATGTTCCCAAAGCCAAATAATATCTGAGTGACTTATTACAACTACATGGCTAATTTAATAGTACCTTTTAAATATCTCCCCTTTTTAGAGCAAGGCCCAACATGATCACGTTGCTTTAATTTACCACCCCTTTTGTTTTGTTTTATTCACATAAGATCTTATCTAAGAGTTTCTTTTCAACTAGATGAGTCTCTGGTAGTGGGTACAAAGATTGAGAGGTGAAAAGCACACATCTGGAATAAGAATTCCACTACTGGTTACAGCTTTCTTTAGGACCACCAATATATATTTTAAAGAGCTAGGATTCCATAAGAGTCTAAGGCCCAGAGCAGAGCTTTTGCTTCTCTGCATATTATTCCTGTTAGAAGAGTGCTGGGAAGTAAGTGGTCCGTGGGCAGGGACTCAGAGCAGCTGTAACTGGACTTGTTAAAACATGAATATGAGTTTCTCTGTTGCTAATAATTAAGGAAGCAAAACATAAAATTATAATTTTCCATTAAGAAAAAAACCCTAAGGTGTTTAGACTGAGAGGAAGCTCTCCCAACTCTTTTCAGAACTTCCTTCCTGGGTATTTGGAAAACACCACTTAGTTTCAGACTTTACGTGGCCCCCGGCACCCTAGTATATCCTGCAGCGGTCAGAGGCACAGCAGACCACAGCCCAGCCTCTGCAAGAGGCCTTGTCCTGTGCATTCCTCTCTACAGAGGTGGTCAGGTAAAGCTCAGATGGTGTATTTTAGAAAAGTTACTGAAAGCCAAGAAAGTTTAGTGTTCTGTTCAGACCTTAAATTTCCTACCATAAGCTCTGTTGAGACCTAAAATAAGAAAACAAGCCCTTCAAGATACCCTTTCTAAGATGCTTTTAGGAAAAGTGGGTCTTAACAGAAAAACTTAGAGCTACAAATCCTTTAGACATGTTAGCATTGTTTTTAAGCAACCACTTTAAAAAGCCACTTGCAGTGACATGTCAGATTTAAAAGTACTTTGTCCATGTTTAGATATTCCTAAATCAGATTTATTTATTTAAGAAATATTTTGTCAGCAACTTTAAAGCCCTGCAGTTTTTCCAAGGCTGCCAGAGCATTTAAAAATACTCTGCTTATTCACCACAAATAGCCTGAGACAAACAACTGCATATCTAAGTCTACATTAAGAGTAGGAGCCTTGTCTACATTCCATGTTATGGAAACTATTTAACCTTTCTTTGATGGTGGGAAAAATGGTAACTATGATCTAGCTATTGCCATACACTTAATCCCAGATCCTCAGTTCAGCAGTTTATGTCTCAATAGTTAGGTTTCTCATGACATTCTTTCTTGGTGACTAGAGCATAGAGCTATTCTTAAAAGTTTTTCCTCAAATGGAACAATTTCAAATGATACACAGCTTTGGGAGGCCCTGAGAATGAAATCTAGACCATGGAGCTACCTGAGCAGCCTTGAAAAAAAGACCGGTGCACAGCCACCAGAGAGCAGGGAGGACGTGCACATGCACAGCAGCCGGGACGCAGAGCCGGTGACTTCCAGGAATCCACGTCGTCCCATCTCACACCTCCACGAACGGAGAAGGGGCACTGCACGCTGTTCTCACAGCTGAGCACGTAGGAATAGCAGAAAGCAAGTCATCTACGGAGAGAATGCACTGGTTTACAGGATGAACAAGGCAGCTTTTCTGTTTAACCTGACAATCTCAACCATTTCTCCCCTGGCCTCAGACACGATGTCTTCATCCCAAGTCCACAACTATCTGACTTGTTCCCACAAAGGTATGCAATAAAATATAAACAATAGTTTAAGTCCCTCTAAAGAGCTTTAACAGAAAAAAGTACTCCCGATTGAACACGCAACACCTCATCTCAAGCTTGTCAACTCTTACTGCAAGTGTAAGTAATCTATTTTCTAATTTAAAATGACAGAAGTTTTTGGTCTGGTCCCTTTATGTTCCTTCCTATAAAATACCTTTGCTCCATTTTATTACTAGAAAAGAAATGGGTTAGACAGATTGGTTCATGAATCAAATTAGGTACAAATATTCACCCAAATGCTCTGCCTCTCCCATTGTGCTCTTCCCAAAGCCATGTCTGGCCAGGGCTATAGATGAGGCTTGGAGAGTCTAGGCCAAGATAAACCTCATCATACACACTGAAGCCCAAGCAGCTGAGTGCACGCTCAGTCTTCACATGAAAGACAGCAATAGTCCTTCCAAGTCTCACAAGTTCCTGAGATACTCGGTAAGAGGACTTGTCACGCAAACCTTCCCACCACTGAAAAATGTTTATTAAATGTCCAGTCTTTGAGAGAGGGTTTGTACCAAAGGTAATCTTTAACTTGTGGGTGTACATATTTTGAAGCAAGTAACTTCATTTTTGCACCCACTGCCCTCAAGTCAATGATGTAGCAGAACTGTGGCAAGGAAGCTGGCTTCATCTAAAATTCCTGCCATGTGTTGGCCTACTGTTTGAGTGCTTCACAATCACTCATACCCTAGCAGGAAAAGCACTCTGACAAAGAATTCCTGTAACCGATTCCCCCTTGCATCCGTAGGCCTCACAATCATCTACCACGGGAGATGGCATGCCACCAGAATGTCACAGAGAGGCACTATAACCATTGCTTTGTTCTGGGGCTTTTTGAAAGAGCAGAGATATGAGGACCTCAGGGAAAATGATAAAACAATCATACAAAGAAGCCAAACGTTTATTAGCCATCTCATGTAATTCAACTTTTTGGCTTTAATAAGAAATCATCTATTAAGCTGAATTACCTTCAAAAAGTGTGCTTTCAGAAATCAACTCCAGGCTACAAAAAGGTCGTTCAGTTTGTACCAGTCATTTTCTCTACAAGACCGTCTGATCACTATCTGTGTCCTCAGAAGTGCTGAGTCGAGAAGAGGCGCTGGGGAGCATAATCTGTTAGACGGAATAGAAACCCCAGAGCTTTTATCATGATACAGCTTAGAAATGAACTGACCTGTGGGCAACCCCATGGATGCAGAGGGAAGGCTTAGGCAAATCTCATCTTCACAATAGGAAAAATCACCTTTATTTCCCTTGGAGAGTTTCCTGATTTGAGCTCAGGACTCATCTAGACAAAGTGAGTAAAGCAGGAAAAACTAATAAGCAGAGCAGCCAACTGGGAGGAGACGTGCTAGAGAGAGAATTCCTTTCCCAGCACCGCTTGCTGCTTTCTGCTCTGCTTGTAACAGGCCCCCAAGAAGATAATACTTCACTGGAATGTCATCTACCTTGTTCCACTTTCGAGAAATTGGGGGTGATGATTGGGGAGGTGGGAGCACTGGTTAGGTGAGGAAGTGTCTCAGCCAGTCTTGTCAGCAGTTCTTCACTAAAATGTCTCCATCCACGGGACTAGTATAAGTAAAACAGACCGAGAACATCATGGTTAAAACAATATGGTAGGAAAAACAAGGGACCAGTCATCAAGAGGCTCAATTCTCAGAAGAATGTAAAACAGAGACTGAGAGTGGAGGGAAGGATTCCAAAAGAATGTGGTCTAGGAATAGATCACAGAGGGGCCATGAACCTCGACCGGAAGATCTTCAGAGTCTGGTCACATGAGTGAGGTGGGTAGAAGGAATAGAAGGGACAATGGAAGAGGATGTGGCTTATTAGGGAACGTGGGAGGCCCACTGAATCCTGAAGAGCATCTGACCATGACTCACCACACTCAGTGCCCAGTGTTTTTAACTTGAGGGTGGACCATCTGTGCCTGCTGCAACCATTCTCCTAGGCTTCCCATCGCAGAGAAGGATCTGAAGAGCCATTTTCATCTTTAAGAGCCAATTGAGAGGCTTGAGTGAGGCCTCTGGTCTTGCCTAGGAAAAAACAGCTTAGAGATTTGCCAGCTGAAGTGTGTGTTACTAGTGACTGAGTGGCAAACGTCTGGGGCAGTTTGAGTGGACAGCCCCAGTATCTTTATCCAAAATGAACTGATGGGGGACAGATTACAATCCTCGAAGAAGAGAACACACCCCTGACATTGGCTGTACCAGGCTGGAAGTTGGAGGCTCAGTTCTAGCACCCGCTTCCCTTTTAACATAAGACTTGGTGGTGTATGTCCAAAGGAAACGCTCTGCTGTGTTGCCATGCCGACCACCAATCCCAGCTTTCCCGCCAGGCAGGGGACCGAGGCCAGTGTTGCATAGGTGACAGGGGAAAGAGGGAACACACATTCGCTAGAAGGGTGAACAGAAATCATTTATCTAAACAGAATAATAGAAATGAACAAAAACCTTTTAAAACAATCACAAAATTTACAAATAAATTGATACAAAATAAATAGGAGAGATTGTAAATCTACAACATCATTTGAATTATAAAATGCATTCATTATGACAATCAGCTCATGAAACCTATACATGTCATTTGTGCTTATTTAGGTTTATATACACAGCTCTGGATACTGTGTTCAGAAAACTTCACTGCTACAAAGCATGAAATGTACACTATGATACAGTGAGTAAAGGCTAAGGAGGATGGAAATCAGACTCAAAGCAGGGTCTTATTTGAGGCGCCAAGGCAGTGTTGGCATTGGGCCTCAAAACCAAGAAAAGGCATATTAGAAGCCCAGGTGGGCAGGCAGCTTCCATGGTCCAGAGAGATGGATTCTGCAATCCAAGGTGGGAATTAGAGACCATCACTGTTGTGGGACCAGGCCACCAACCTGGCTTGGGAGTGTGGGAGTGAGGAAGGAGGCTGTGGCCTCACAGCCACGCTGTACCATTACCCAGAGAATAGACCCAGTCACCAGGGAACCACCTCTAAAGTATTTCACGGAGGTACTTGAGAGGCCCTGCCATGAAGTAAAGACCTGCCTCCATCCTCATCTCAAACACCTGCCATCAGGAATAGAGGTGGGCCCAATAAAAGGGGCCGGGACACTAGGACCAACGTAAGAGCAGCAACCTGTTTAAGACAAAAGCAAAACCGCTCCTTCTCACCCACTTTAAAAGACAACAGAACCCTAGGCTCCATGGATGAGGGGCTCCAGAACAGATCTCATCTCAGTCATAGACGATGTACTAACAGTAGAGGCATATGTACATAATAAATAATAATATAAAATAAAGCATATACATTTGTGGACTTAAAAGGATTCCAGAAACAAGAAAAGTCAACGGACTGACACACTCCACCTTCACAGTAGACTTTAGACACGGGGAGTAATGAATCAGGAGCGAGGCTGAGGCTCTCTGGGGAACAAGAGTCCTAAGGCCTTACTTTTCTCTCTCTCCCTTCTGCTCTGGGAGCCTGAAACCAGCTGTTTATATCCAAGGGGCCTGGGCCTCCAACAAAAAGGGCGGGCACTCAAGGCCCACCAGGTCCATTTGATAGTTCTCTCCAGGGTGAGTCTGAAGAGGAAGCTGGCCCCAAAAGAAATCACTTCTCGAGTGAATCCATGTTGGTCAGATGTGGGCAAATGCTGGAAGATACCCTGCCAAGTGAGGCAAAACAATACTCCCAGTCATTCTTCCAATTCGTTTATGTTTAATACCCAGTGGGTATGGAAACTTGAAAATGTGTACTCACTCAAGTCTTATAGTATGTGTTGGATCTGTGTACATATAGACCTCGGCATACAAACTCCTAGAACTTTACTCTCTTGCCATTTAGAACCTTTGTTTCCATGTTGCTTCAAGTACAGCCTGATACTTAAAACAATTCTTCTGAGATGACCTCAGTGGCTCTAACCTATACAGTGAGAAAGCTTACTTGAGCCGAGACAACCACAAAGGTCTGAAGAGCAAAGAAGGTCCCCAGCCCAAGACAGTGGGAGGAAAGCTGCTCCAAGCTCTGCAGCTGCTGTGCACTGCCATCTTCCTCCTGTTCTTAGGGCTGACCAGGGGCTCTGGCATCTTCAGGCAGGGCAGAAGGAAAAGCAGCACGTAAGCACTCCCTGCAGGAAGGGTGCCCGCACGTGCCGGAGGAGGAAGGCCCACTGCCACAGCCTTGAGCAAGCTTGGTGCGGGTACCCCGCACATCCGCAAACCGAGGCAGATGAACAAACATCATCCTAGAACCCTCTGAACTCACCTCTCCTATCAGCCCACGCAAACACAAAAGAAACGTGGAAAGATATAAATTTGCAAATGGCCCTGAGGTATAAAAATCCACTGAGTAGGTTGCTCACTGATCCATTTACATGGGAAAAGTTTCTGAATCCCCAGATCACTTCCATATTGAACTCTCTAAATCCCTCCTAATTCTGGGCTAACCTGCAACCCACCAAGATGCCCTTGCTGGACAGAAGCACCACTAGTCCAGAGGCCGGAATAGAACCACACCTCACCCAGGATAAGAGCCTGTGTCCTCAAGGAAGAGAGTGCGCGCTGGTGCCTCAGAAGCCTCCACTCCCTGAACTGCCAGCTCAGCCTCACAGTCTTCAACGCTCCGTAAGAAAAACCGTCTCCGGGATCAAAGCTGAGAGGGGAACAGTTCCTGCTCTCGTGCTAGCAAGGAGCTTGTGTCGTGACATGCACAAGCCAACCCTCCCTGGTGGCCTCCTGCTTACAATCCCAGGGAACAAGGTGAACACCTTCCTGTGCCAGCCCAGGTGAGTCCTCTGCTTGGGCCGGGCCCTGGGGAACACTGGAGGAATCCTGGTCTCCTGGCCCAGGAAAGGCAAAGATGGTCAGATCCCTGGTTGGTTTTTCAGAAGATGACAGGGTTGGGTTTTGTTTTTGTTTTTGTTTTTGTTTTTGACCAGCCAGGACACAGGTTCAATTGGCCAGGGCCTACTTAGGTCTGCTCCTCAACCTGAGGTAATTTGAGGACAGAAGTTCATGGTCCCTGCTAAGCCCAAATTCCCATTGCTTCATTTCCTAAGGGAAATGCAATTCTACTTGTATCTAGCACTGTTTTCCTAGACTTGGAAAAGCTGGACCTTTAGTTGTGTGGTACTGGGGACAGCACAATATATTCACAGTTAATGTTCCATATTAGTGTGAAGTTTTGCATTCAGCATTTGCACAAAAGCTCCTCGTATTAGAAAATGGCAAGATGCCCTAATCCTCCCACTTGGGGAAGACAACACTGTCAGCCTGGGCACTGAGCTCTCTTCCAGAAGTGAGGTGAGGAAGGAGGGGAAAAAAGAGTTACTTGGGGTGCCCGTTCACATTCAAATTATGTAAGAACCAAGGCTTAAGCTAGTTGATTAACATCTCAGTTTCCATGCACAAATCTTAAGGTTCTGTTTTCCTAAGAGTTTAAACATATGATTTTAGACTTGCCTGATGCATGTGAAACAGAGAATTAAAGGGAGGGAACCTCTAAAGCAGTAGGAAGAAAGTCTCCCTCATTTATGAAGAGAAAGCAGATTGTCCCAGGAACACTTGGATACTAGGAATCCAGTTCCAGGAGGAAGCTTCGGGATGCCAGAGTGGCTGCTTAGGAGAGGAGGAGGCCCTGTCTGGTCCCCCAGAGCCAGGGCTTACAGCAGGGGCCACTGAAAAGGAGAGCGAGGCCCTGGCCTGACAATGGGGCTCCCACAGAATTCAGAACCCCGGGCCCTGTGTCTGCTCCACAGCCCCGCTCCCCACGCTTACGAAGCCAGCAGCCCTAGGAGAGGACGACCCACCAGTAGTGCCAAGGATGGGCCGCTGCACATCAAGATCTCAACTATTTGATGGTCTTTCTCTGCCTTGCTCTCATTTACTTTGTAGACTTGAACCGCATAGACCTTCCCCAAATCATTCTCCTGCTGCCCCACAGAAGCCATGAGCCAGCATTTCTCCTTCAACAGCCTGAAGTTAGTTTCCACAAGGAAAGTGGGGGGCCTGAAAGAGGAATCTGTCGCTCAGATACTGAGTGTTACCATCTGAAGGGTCTTGGGCCTTGCCCAAAGCAGATATAACTGTAGCCAAATGTTAGCCTTCATTCCTTCAGGGACCAGACAGGACTTATTTGGGATTCCCTGTTGTTATAAAACAGTGTGAAAAATCAAAGGTGAAGAGTAGTTTATAGAAAATAAATACGAACTTGGGAGGCTAAAATTTCGTCCTCCAGGAGACCTACTGCAAAGCCCCCCCTGTGCCAGCTCCTTTATAGAGAGGACTTTTCAAAAAGCCACACACCGAGCAGGTAAGACAGTATGGAAACGTTAACCATTTCTCCCTGAAGTCAAGGAGCCAGCAGCTGGAATCCTCTCAAAAGGGCTTTAGGATTCACAGAGCAGCAGTGGGGCTCCAAAAAAAAGACCCAGCACAGTAACTGTGATTCCAGAGGCTCCTTCCAGTAGCAAGGCGCCCGGAGACGGACTGCGTGTGGAGAGGCAGATCAAAGCGGATAGGCCAGGGGAAGCTGACGGGCGAGAATCCAGGAGGCCAGAGGAACCACGGCTTGGCAGCCCAGCTGCGCCAGACCACAGGGATGGCACTGGGCTGTCCCGGCCCAGAGCGTGGCATGCTGGCTGGGGCAGAAGCCGCCTCCCCTAGCAAGGCCCGGGTTTCACTCTGTTACAGGGAACTCTCTCTCATTTCTGCGCCCCCTACAGATAATCCCAGTTCCCGTGTCATGTCATACTGACGCTGTGCTCAGCTAGACGCATTTTAAGAAAGTGAGACATTTACACTTGGATGGGTTTGTTTATAAAAGCAAATACTCATAGTACAGGGTCCCACTAATGTCAAGCTCCGCGGTGGGAGCACCATCCCACGGTGCTCTGATTTGGGTGCCAGCAGCAGGCCACTCAGCCCCTTGAGGGGGCACCCGGTGACTTCTGCCAGGTGAGACCAGTGCCTCCCTCACTAAGGGGCACGGCACCTTCTGAGGAAGATGCTCCAGGACCAACATCCCAGGGGAAACACTGCGCCAGGTGCGCACATGACACTGGAGCAACCAAGCTGCTCACCGGGAGGCAAGCCCAGTGTGTTGCTGGTTCTTTCCCAACCGCAGCTCCCACCCGCCAGCGCGCAGCCTGGGGTGCACAGTCCTACCTGGAGGAAGGAGAAGAAACTGCCGCTTAGCCCCAGGGCTTCCCTTCGTGCAGTGAGACCCAGTGGAGAAGATGCTATCTTCTCGCCTAGTGACTGGACGCAGCGAGGACTGACAGGTCTATATGAAAACTGTGGTCAGTAGGAAGTCATTTCAGTGTACGAATGTTGCCGACAAAATGCACATATCCCTTGGGTTAACACTTAAAACACAGATAAAAGAGTTAGGAATTCAGTCACTCAAGAAATACCTCCTGACATTAATTTCACTACACGTGATGAATTTGATAGTAAAATAAGACAGAGACACACATGAAATGGCCACAACACACATTTGGTTTCTGAATCCCTGTTTGGGGCCAAACTGACCCTGGCTGTACGGGCAGCCTCTCTGGCGTGGGCCACGTCTGAGGTGGGAGACACAGAGGTCCTCAGGCGGGGACACAGCCACTGCTGGGCCCCGCGGGCCCAGGGACAGGGGAAGGGGGCAGGTGCCGGCAGTCCCCAGTGTTTCCTCCTTTAGACACATGGGCCTAGACGTGCCTTCTTGGCAGGGCGTACAGAGCACAGCTGGAAGGTCCGACTCCTTTTCTGACAATGACATACATCCCAGCGGGAAGGGCAGGAGTGTGGACTCCACACCACGAGTTTACTCGAGGGCCCTGTGGAAGATTTCCATTTGGCATCTGTGTAGCAGCATCGTGGATTAACAAGAGCAAGGACGGGGCGGTGGGTGACGGGCGCTCAGTAAGCTGGGGCGGAAGAGGCCTGGCTGAGCTGGAGGCCCCAGGCTGTGGGAATGTTGGGGTGAAGCCACCTCGCCTCTTGCAAAGATAAACCATAGGTTTAAAATCCGTTAACATTCATTTTGGTGATAAAAATTCCTTAGAGTGGGAGCAAAATCACATTCCAAGCAAACGTTAAACCTTTCTGAGGGAAAGGGACACCGTGAAACATTAACTTAAAACAACACTGAGCTCAGAGAGGCTGCAGGTCCCTGTGCAGGCTCCACCCTTCAGAGCCAACAGCCTGGGCAGGTCTGTGTCATTCATCCTTGAAGTTCGACAGCGACACCCACTGGGGCACAGAGGAAGGGTGCCCCTCCCTGGGGCAGGGGCCAAGGAAGGCCACTGGAGGGACAAGTCCATCCTTCTAAGGTTACATCATGGGGTCACAGCAGAGTTCAGACAGAACAATTTAAAACTCTGCCAAGGACACTTTCTAAAAACATGATCTCTCAGAAGAAAGTAAATCGCAACAAGTTTCAACTTCATGCAAATCGAGGGAGGAGAGTGGGTAATGACAGAAGGTACAGCTGAGAAAATAACCACGATTCCATTTGGGCGGAAGAAATTCATCTCCATAATCTCGAATGCCACGCCCTGGCTGTCGATTTCACATCTCCAGTTTCCATTCCTGCCCTCCCCAGCCTCCTCTGCTGCTTCCAGGAAGGGGACAAAGTCTTTGGTCTCAGGATGGTGCAGGATGCAGCATGGCACACAAGCGCACACTAACGGGATTCACGGTCAGACGCGGAGGCCGAGGCCGGTGCTCTAGATGGCGCCTTCGCTGTGCAGGCTGTGGTTGGCCTTGCTGTGCGTCACACAGTTCTGTTCATTGAGCAGGTTGGCCGTCTCGTCTGGCAACCCGTCGTGCAGCTCCGTAAGAGTCAATTCAATTTTAGTGTTTTCACTGTCTGAAGACTGAGGAGTTTTGTCCATCCGGGATGCCATCAAGGCATTTTGGTATTGCTGTCTTGAGATCTGAGGCCAGGAGATGGTACAGAAAACAAACCGAGATAATGTTTATTTTTAGGCGCTCTTGTCTCCACATGGTATTTATTACACATTACCTCCCCCGAAGGGCCCCTAGCAGTTGCTCTAGAAGAAAATCATCCTTGAGTATAAACTGAGCCACTTTTTAAAGTTCAAGTTGATTCTAGTGAACAATTCACTTTTTGCTGATATATAATAAGCCACTTCCAAGTTCTGTCTCGACATTTCAGAGACTAGAAAATGGCTTCCATCAGCTAAAGCTGGCTCATCCTCCCCCCCCCCCCCC
>NW_006798383.1:3337978-3340086 GCF_000442215.2 Lipotes vexillifer | reverse complement strand
AAAGCTTGCCCACCCCCCCCCCCCCCCCAAAGCTATCTTTATTTCAGCCTAAGAAAAGAGCCCCATCTCTCGTGAAGACTGGCTGGAAATGTTTACTCATTTTCTCACCCTCTCCAGCTCTCATTCCCTGAAAAAGCCACATTTGACTTGGCAGCTCACTGGACAGAGCCAAGGAGACCGATGTTCTTCCCCAGCCAGAGTCAGGGCACAGGAGCTGGAGGCAGGCGCCCGCAAAATGACCGAGGCAGGCTCGGCGCAGAGGCCGCAGAGCCAAACGCTTTTGGTGGAAGCTGACCGCCGCCTGCCGGGCCCTGCCAAGCCGTTGTCTCCTCTTACCTTAACAAACTGGAGATCAGAGAGGGCTCGCACCGAGTAGTCAGGGATGTAGACTTGGAGGAATGAAGAGCTGAGCTGATTGTTGCTGCTCCCCAACGTCGGCGTTATCGCATCGATCCGGTCACTGCGACTGAGAGAGTCCGAGTGATTCAAGCCGCATGGGCGAGGAGGTGACTTGTTTTCACCTGGAAAAGGAGAAGAAACCCAACTGCCTTTTAAGTGAGGTAGATGCAACTCAAAGCTCTTTATTTTCCCAATAATAATGAATAGACAAGCTCAATCAACTTATGCCAGATGCCTCGGCCATGCAGCTCAGCTGCAGGGTCTCCTACAGCACGCTCACGGCTTCTCCTGCAACACGTTCCCGGCCCCCGTCCATGCCAACAGACCCAATCCTCCGAGTATCCAATAGCAAAGACCCCATGGCTGCACACTGTGTCAGGATCACAGGCCAGGGAGGCGAGGTCCGAGACACAGAAGCTACTTGATACGAAACGTGGGCTGTAGGAAGGCAGCACTGCATTATTTTTCCAGAAGCAAAAACAAAGGACTCTTGAACGTTCATAAATGAGTACATGTTTTTAAAGGGATCAAAACGCTTCTGTCTGCTCATACCATACCTGGCAGCCAAACCTGTTATCTTTGCCTCTGACCCCAGTAAAATCCCTGTCAGGCAGCCCGAGGACATCTCAGGATTGTTAAGAACCCTGGAAGACACCAAACCCTGAGACGGTTTGATTAGGTCACCTTAGGTGCTGGGGGAGTCTTCAATGAGATCGACAGTACTCTTTCATTAAAACAAAGTGAAAGGAAATCCAGGTGAGTCTAAGTGTTGCTGCTTTTAGAGGCATGTTCACCATAGCTTCTAATAAATTTCATTAAAAATAAAACCCACACCCTCAGCAGGGCTTCTTCCATTTTTGCTTTTCTAGTCAAACCTATTGCACAAATATCAACTGGGTGCCCACGCTGAATTGCACAATGTCACGCGATTGAAGGGGACCAATCCTCCCACCTGATGGTTAGCTCCTCTTTGCAATGTGTCCCTGACTGGCTCTCAGCTGGTCCCACCCTTCAACTGTCGCAAAGTCTGTCATCACACCCATCAAAATCTGCTTCCCGGGCTTCCCTGGTGGCGCAGTGCTTGAGAGTCCGCCTGCCGATGCAGGAGAAGCGGGTTCGTGCCCCGTTTCGGGAAGATTCCACATGCCGCGGAGCGGCTGGGCCCGTGAGCCATGGCCACTGAGCCTGCGCGTCCGGAGCCTGTGCTCCGCAAATGGGAGAGGCCACAACAGTGAGAGGCCCGCATAACGCAAGGAAAAAAAAAAAAAAAAAAAAAATCTGCTTCCCCAACTTCACTCGCCCCCACTCTGTGGGGCTCTGAGTGCCTTCCATTCCTCTGCTACTTGGAATAGCCCTTAGTCTGAAGACAGCTAAGTCTCTTCCACTCCGGGCTAAATGATTCAACTGTTCACCTCACATGTTTCATCCCCCCGCCCCGCTTACCCCATCCTGACCATTGTCTGAGAGTCCATTCAGCAAATGTCCCTCTTTTCTTTTTTTTTTTAGGCCACGCCGTGCGGCATGCGGGATCTTAGTTCCCCAACCAGGGATCAAACCCGTACCTCTTGCATTGGGAGTGCAGCGTCTTAACCACTGGACCTCCAAGGAAGTCCCAGCAAAGTCCCTCTTAAAATATGACATGCAGAACAGAACATGGCAAGTACTCAAGGAACCTCATATGGCGAGTCCCCTCTCTCCTAAAATTTTCA
>NW_006798383.1:3310867-3337968 GCF_000442215.2 Lipotes vexillifer | reverse complement strand
TTCCCTACAATTTTCATGTCATGAACCAATTTTCCATTGTTAGTCAAAATTATACTCAATAGCAGTTCCTCTTGTTGCTTCCACTTATCTACAAGAACAAGGCAAATTAATTTATCAGATGTTTTCTATTTAGCAGATGACCCAACTTTGATCAGAAGACCCAACTTTGCTAAGCCTCAGAGTCCCTACCTGTAAAAGGCGACTAGTAATAGCACCCACCTCGTAAGGTCTTATGGAGATTCAAAATGAGATAAGGCATATAAAGTGCTTAGCACGGTGTCTGACATCCAGTAAGTGACTGATAAAGGAGGCTTGTTAACATTATTATATTCTTTCCCATAAGTGTCATCCCAGACCTCTCCACCACGCGCCTACCCTCAGGATCAAGCTACGCTGTACTTGTGATAACTTCCCACAGGCTGATGGATGGAACAGTCTGTGAAACAAGGGATCCCACTGTATCCCTGGGCTTTAGCCCCAAATCTATAGATACTTCTGAAATGGTGTTCCCTTCGGTGGGTTACAATTTAAGGTTATAAAAACAGAACGTTTAAAGGGCAATTTTCTTACTGATCAGACCCTGTGCATGGCCAGATCGCCATCTGAGGCCTTGGGCAGTGCTTCTCAATCTCCTGTTATTTTCTCCTGAGGAGGATTACAGGGCAATTTCTCTGGTCTCCCAGAGTATCTAGACTCCCAGTCAGCTTCCTCTCAACCCGCTGCCCTCTGTTTTCTGAGAGATAAACCCTCTCCTTTGCCAGGAACACGCTGCCTGGCATCACAGACACAGTCTGGAGCATCAGACCGTTTTCCAGGACCTCTGCTGCAACTCGACAGGAACCAGCACAGTCACCTTTCATCGGCGTGTGGGGAGATGTGCGAGTCTTCATACCAAGGAGAACAAAGACTTTAAGTGGCCACCTCCCAGTGCAGGTCATGTTTTGTTGCCAAATTTATGTGCCAAGGTTTTATGACAATAATTATGAAAAAGACTCAATTTTAATTCCTCTTATGCCGTCTCAGAATTGTTTTCTTTGTTTTTTGGTCTTGGCTTATTTTATTCATCCTACCTAGGGATGCTTTCATTTGCTAGTAAGCTAGAAAGACACAATAAAGAAACATTTCCAGCCTCCTCTCCGAGAGCCACCAGGCACCGTGTGGAACTGGCTGGAAATCAATGGTGTAGCTCAACCCCCATTCATCAGGTATCATATTACTGTAATGCCAGCACCTCGAAGGCCTGGACCCACAAAGTGGATTTTCTCATTACTAGATCAGATGGAATGGGCAGAACTAAGCAATCCCTAAGTTCTACGGAAAAAGTAAGACACAAATGACATATCCATGAGCTTTGGCCAAAAGTCACTTTACTTCAGCATCTGTGACATTTTAAATTGGTAGCAGATGCCAGCAAATAAAATGGGGAGGAAACAATACAAACATACACATAAATACATATTTATGTATACACATATGTGTATACATGTATATTCTGTCAGCGGATTTGATTCAAATAGCCCCATGAGTAATATCTTATGCCCAAACACCCGCAATTTTTTTTAAGAACAAAGACCTGAGGGAATATTAGCTTCTTTCTAAGTCAAGTATTGCCTCCTTTGCCGAACATCCACGTTTTAAGAGTTTTGCAGAAACTGGATTATGAAATGCAAATCTCATCAGTCAGATTTTAAAATATAAGCTGTATGGAACAAAATAAATACAGAAAAGTTGTACTACCAAATAGGAAAGCCCAGCAGTTTTAATTAAAGAGAGATTAAACCTCTGCCTTTCTTTTTTAGCAGCTGGACATATTAGCCAGGCATGACCATACTCTCCTGCAGGGCAATAATCAGCAGCTCGTTAAGAATGTGCACAGTACTAATTTCAAAACAAAGACAGCGAGACAGGAGAAGCAGGGCCACCTGCCCGAGGAAGGGTGGAAATACGTGCACCTCTTTCACATGGATGCCACAAAAAGGACCAAAGAAACAGATTTGGGGGCCTCACCAAGAAAAGTTCATAGTCCTTCAGCCTTCTGGCTGAATGTGTTCTGCAGAAGAATCCTCAGGTTCGGGGCCTCTGCAAATTCCATGCACCGTGACTTTGCTGAGGTCACCAAAAGACCAAAGGGCAGCCTCGAAAATCCAAGGTCAGCAGTGTGGATGGGTCACGCAGGGAACCCATGTCAGACCCACTTTCCCCTTCCCAGTTTCAAGATTCCCTTCCCATCTCCCAAACCCTTTGTGCATCTGTTGTGGGCTTATGCTGTCCTGGATAGCTCACTATTAGTCACAGAATCATGGAGTTTTAGAGCTCAAAGAAGAACTGAAAATGGCCTTGACCAAATAAAGGGAGCAGACCCGGCCAGCTGGGCTTTGGTGGGGTCAACGGAGGCAATCAGAATTATGAAAAGGAAACATGCAGAATTACCTGGAGAACCTGCTGCTAACAACTCTGTTCTGCTGACAACAAAGGTACGAGACAGGGACAAAGGAACTGAAAAATGGAGAAAAACAGGGTGAGACCATATCAAAAGGCAAGAAAGGAGCTCTCTGTAATCAGGGGACAGGAGTGGATACCTGTTCTACCCATAGGAGCGTTCAGTTCCGGAAGTGCAGAAGCCTATATGATATTATATAAATCAACTGAACACACACTGCTTTCCAGGAAGAGGAACATAGGGAAGCTGAAATGGGGAGAAATCCTACTCACATGCTTCTTTTCTAACCTAGAAATCTCTTAAGCCAGTAATACCCCATTGCAGTTTATAGCTCAAAACGTGCTCTCAAGGACTTCAATCACAGCTAGCCACACAAAAGGGGAGCTTGATTCATCAACTGCCCCAAGAGCATGACCCAAGCTGCCTGTGCCAGCACCTCGATACCTGTTCACAGCACAGCCTACAGCGTCCCTATCTGTGGCAAAAAATTATTCAATTCATTTATATTCTTAATTGGTCTGATTGTAACTTTGACCAGATGCCTTGAAATTTCACAGTATTCCACAGCAATTCAAAGTTTTAGAGGAAGGTAAATAAAGAATATCATACACAGATTTCTTGGGGATGACAGACCAAAGTCAATCAACATGCCCTACCAGGCAGGGGTCATATTTTCTGGGCAGGTTTTTTTTTTTTTTTTTTAAATTGAGGTATAATTGACAAATAACTGGGCTGGTCTTGATAACTGATTACTGTAGGGTCTTTCTAGGCAATCAACATTAATAAATAGAAACATTATCTTGGGATTACTGTACTTATTATTGCATCTCAAGGAATATACAAAATCCCGAATCCTCAATGTAAAGTCAAGTAAAACGCAGGGCTTTGAAGTAAATAAGATGCCGTTAATGAAATTCTCTCCCTTCCGCGCATTTCCTACCACATTAGGTAGGAAACTGCAGCCCCACACACTTCCTATATGGAAGGCCTGCTCTTCAATTCCTTTCCTGAATGTGATTTATCCGACATAAATCCATGGTTTAACATGAACTGGGCCAATATTTAGGGTTCAAGAACTAGTGATGCATAAAAATGTACAAGTTACTCCTCTAGCTGTCCTTTCAAAGCCACCTTACATACCTGATTCTGCCAACCTGGGGCAAATTGGAGGGTGGTTGCCAAGCAATAGTCACCATCTCAACACTTACTTGTGTTATACAAACATTTCCTCGTGCTTTAAAGGTGACAAAGTACTCATGTGAGTATCATCACATTCTATTCTTCTAACAGCCACAGAAGGTAATCTTATACCCTTTTAATAACGAGGAAGCCAAGGGCCTTTCTCAGTCAGATAATCCGTAAGTGGAACTCAGGCTGTCTCCGAGGTCTTCTTGGCCTAGTTAAGAATCTCCCCGTCCTCTCAGTAGCAGTGAAAACAGAAGATCACCTTGAAGTTGACAGCAGACACCTACTAATTAAGTGGGGTTAGACAGGCTTTTGTTCACACTGGGTGCTAGACAATGGGGACACTGGCCCATGTGACTCAAAAACCTGCACCAGGATAGTGAGCAGATGCATCGGGGACAGGGGAGGTTTAGAAATGTCAGAGAATTCTTGACATTTCCCTGGCTTTCTAACTGTAACATCTCTGGGCGCCTGAGACATTGTGTGGAGCAGTAGATGAGGACCAACGTCACAACACAGACTTGTCTGCAGGTGCCCCCTCCCCTTTTTGAGACTGGTTTTCAGAAGTGCCAGCATTCTTTTAGGACCGGCTCTTTTAAAGTTTGAGGTTTATAAAAGGTTATTTCCTAGCACAGCACGTCATTTGGTATTTTGGCCACAAGGTGGTACTGCAGCCCGTTTACCTGCCTGCCCTGTTCCAGCGGGGATAAGGTAGTAAAGCAAGTGGTGCAAAGAGGAACCATTCAAGTCCCATCCCAGAGGTGAGCCAAGGATCCGCATCCATGTTCCTACTAGAACAGACACCGCTTTCTGGCATCTTGTGCTCAGAGCACTAGGTCGATACCCTGTGGCACACCCACCCTTAGTTGGCTGACTTAACTGGCCAGCTCTCTAGTTGAGAAGAGCCGGCTATAGGCAATGGATATATATTTAAACCTCAGAAAAATGCAAATTAAAAAACGTCCAGAATAGTTAACATCTAAAAGAGTCAACAGTTATCAAGTGATGGATATGGAGCCACTGGAACCCCGGTCAGCACGGGCAGGAGTGTGACTGCCTCAGCCACCCTGGGAAACTGTGGGGCTGCAGCTATTAACGCCGACCCCGCCATTCCACTCCTACACATACACCCAACAGAAATGTCTTCACCAAAGGACGCGGACAGTGTCACAGACACACAATTCGGAGTAGCCCCCAAACAGGAAACTACCCCAGTGTCCATCTGCAGTGAAAAGAATAAATGCATTGCTGTATATTCATACCATGGAACACTGTACAGCAATGAGAAGAAACAGAGTATAAGCTCACACAGCAGTACAGATGAGTGTGACCAGGACAACACTGGGTAAAAGCCGCCAGACTCAATGCAATATGTCCTGTATAATTCCATTTACCTGAAGTTCAAAAAGAGGCAAAACTAGTCAATGCTTACAAGTCAAGACAGTGGTTACTTTGGGGAGATAGTGGCTAAAGGGGAGAGTCGGGGGAGGGTTCTCTGGGGTTGGTGATGTTCTGTCTCTTGATCTGGGAGCTGGTTTACACAAGAGAGTTCAGTTTGTGAAAATTCATGGAGGTATATATGTATGACGTGAGCAGTATTTTTTGTATACATGATACACTTCAATAAAAAGTTCAAAAAGTAAATAAATAGGGTTAGCCGGCAGGTACAGAAAGATGACAATACAAGGGCATTAATTCCTAAAACCTAGCCCTGCCCTGAGGCTGAGAAGGAAACTCACCTGGGGATGCTGTAAGGGCCATTACACCATAGTATGAAAAAGCACTGGCTTCAAACTTCATACCTTCTTTCCCAGCTTCTACTTCCACTTTCCCCTGTGAAAAGAAAAAAGGGCGCATGTTCAGTCCAATTACATGAATTTCTTTGCAAACTCCATGCAAGATTTAGTCCTTCCTCAGATTTTTGTCTAAACTCCTTTCCCAACAATCCCAAGGAAGTAAAAAAAAAAAAAAAAAAAGCCTCAGATAATCTTTCCCACTTAGATGAAGGAGAGGGTTAATTCATCTTAAATATGAAAAACTGGATTTAGCTGGAGATGCAGAGGTGAAAGTAGTGTGATGTTTAATTTCCACGAGTCCACTCAATATTTCCCAGCATCCCAGTCCGTGGGTTGAGAGCCCTCCCAGTAAATGAAAGATGGGGCTCTTGTTCCACCCATGGGACAAATGCTGAGAAGGTGCTCAGCGTTTATGGTGCACCCTTTACAATGGGTAAACAAAAATTAAGCTACCATTTATTGAAGAGAAACTGCTGACAATTCACAGTGCTTATGAATCCATTTTAATGCTCACAACTCTAGGAAGCAGACACAATTACCACCCTCTTATAAATCAGGAGAGCAGGGCTCAGAAAGATGAAGTAACCAAAGAACAAAGTCTTCACCAGGTGGCTACGCTGTGCCACCTACGAATGCAAACTCCACCATTGTGATCACTCCCTATTATTCTATACCAAATTCCCAGTTATGGAAGCCCTTTCTCAAAACCCTTCTTCAGAAAACGATCTGTTGTCTCTCTTTTGGGTTTTCCTTCACTCAATGGAAAATATTAGTTTTATCAATCTCCAACCAATTCTCTTGCTATAATATAAAATCAACCTGCAAACCAACAGGCACTAAAAACCCTGATCGTGCAGGGTCCTCAGGAGAGGCTGTGCAGCCTTGTGAGGAGACAGCCCTTGCTCCTCCAAGAGCATACAATGCAGAAAAGGGGAGAGCATACAGTCCAGAAGAGGGGAGAGCACATGAAACTCAACGATGCAAGGCAGTAAACAAAAATTCTTCCTGTTCTTGTATAGAGATAAATTTTATACAGGACGGAAAATCTGAGGAGTAGGATTTGAATCAAGGGAAGGGAACAGTGTTGAGGAAGGTCAGAGGTGGGTGACAGCAGACTTCCAGGCTCAGTGGGTTTGCCAGGAAAGAAGGGGAGATGGGTTTGGAAAAGCAGTTTGGTGAGCAGGTCAGACTGTGGAGCCCCTTGAAGGATGCGCTAATGAGGTCAGGTTCTTGAGCAGAGGAATACGGTTTCAGGAAGATCAAGTCTAGACGTACACGAGAGCGGTAACCACAGGATTGGGAAAAGGTCACTGTGAGAGGAGCTACGGATAAGGAATCAACATAATTTGGTGAAACCATAAGGGAGAAAGAAGCGCAAGGAGAGAGAGGGGGCATCAATAATCACAAGAGAAGTTTGCTCTGAGCGACTTGAAGAACGGGGACCCCATGAGTGGAGACGGACATGTTGGGAACGGGATGCATCAGTGATGGGGGCCGGGAAGAGGGGACGAATTCCCTTTAAGAAAACAAGGCCTTTTGAAGAGTCCATCAAAAAGGCTGAAATGGAAGGACGAAGGTCAGGGAAAAGGTCAGAACTGGAGATGGGGGTCAGAGAGAAGAGAAAATGAGGAATTACAGCCCTTGACTGAGAGTAGGAGGAGAAAAAGAAACAAATATGGGACCAAAGGGAAAACGGATACGAGTAGAACCGGACAACTGTTTTCACCACAGAAGCCGGGAGAGGGAAGAACCTCAGAGTAAAGGGATGGTCAGAGGGTCACCGAGGAGGGAGCCACTGTGGCCTCAGGGAGTCTTTTCTTGAAGAAATCAGACTGTGGAAGGGAAGGGAGGGCAAGAGGGACAAAGCATAGGCAGCAGGGCCGCAGGGGAGCTGGCAGCAGCCTTGGGGTCAAATGAGGCCTGTTTAGGATTAGGCAAATTGGGGCAGAAAGGGTGGAAAGTTAATGGAGAGAGAGAAGGTGGGAACTCAGGGAGCAAAAGCCAAAAGCTGGTGGGAAAGAATGGGATGCAGGGTCCCTAAGAGAGGCAGGCAGGGACACAATATTCAGAGACGATGAGCAGCAGAAATGGAGGTGCCCGCTGTGTATACCTTCAGTTACTTATCCATTTCTTCATGGACTAATCCCTGATTTTGTATCAGAGCGCTAGGATGTACATATACGCTAACTGAAAATGTCTGCCTCAGTGACTGTAAGCTCGAAAGTGTCTGTAGGACCATCATGTAACCTGCATTTCTATGCAGAAAATCAGGAGGAAGGATCAAATGCTGTAGAGCCTCATATCGACTTCCGTTTCTGTGGATCTCCTGTTGATCTGAATCCTTTAATTTTTTTTTTTTTTTTTTTTTTAAACAAGCTACAGGGCCTTCTGTGTTCCGTGTCCCTGCAAATGGGTGCCAGCTCTGGAACCTCTGTGCACCCTGGCCTCTCAAGAGACCTTTTTTTTTTTTTTTTTTTTTTTTTTTTAAACAAGCTACAGGGCCTTCTGTGTTCCGTGTCCCTGCAAATGGGTGCCAGCTCTGGAACCTCTGTGCACCCTGGCCTCTCAAGAGACTCTCCCAGAAGCTGTGAGTCTGCAAATTAAATTAGGACAGCTGCTCGAAGATTTGCAGCCCCTCAGCTGATCTCTCCCTGCCCCCCAAGACAGGCCGGCAGGTGGTGGAGACGATCCGCTATCTTTCTTCTGGAGTCTACCTAGTCTAGATCCATCAGATTACAGGCAGGCGTACTAGGCCAGCGGTTCCCAGCTGCTTGGATTCCAAGAACTAGGAAAATCCATCTTCCTTTTCAGAAACAGAGAGAGGGTTGCCACATTTTTATTTCATAAAATAAAGATATTTTTAAAACACAGCTATCTACTGCGACCATCATTCCACAAAAGCCCAGACATTTTAACCCCCAAAATACAGAAAATATGTAAGTTCAGAATAACAGGTCTTTAAGCTGAATACACATAGCTTTATGAAGAACTCACTGCAACTGTTTTTATTTTTCTCATTTTGCCTCAAACTGGCGAAAACTTTGCCAAGTATCAGCATTTAGGAACCACTGCACTAGACTAATTTTGCTTCAGCTATAAAACTGCAGTAAAGGAGAGGAGACCTGTGGTTCTTTCAGTTCTAACATCCTGTGATTCTACAATTCCAAAAGTTTAAAAAACTGCCCAGCCCTATCTCCTTCTCTAGAAGACTGAAGCTTTCCTGGTAGGCAAGTTTTAGAAACATCCAGTGAACACATTTTTTTTTACTCATCTATGTGTGTCAGTGTCTCAAAGAAGTGACCGTTTTCGAGTAAACCTACCAGTACACAAAGCAGGGCTGCCCCATGAGTAAACGGCTTGCCTGGCCCAAGTTCAATCACGTGTCTTCTCAGAAAATAAACTTCTTCCATATAGAGAAGGAGCTCCGCATCAATTTTACTTTTAAAACATTCACGAATTTTCTCTAGTCTAGTATATCGCAAAAAAAAAAAAAAAAATCGAGACAGGACAGACTCCCAAAGGAAGCTAGGGCTTCATGCTGGTAAACTGACAAAACTGGAAGATGGGCGCACTGTCCCAGGCAAAGCTGGCTCCCCGAGTAAAGTTACTACTACAGAATCCTACCTTCCTTTGGAAAAAGGTATTAGACAACTCTTTTCAAAGTTTCTAAGCATCCACAAAGTACCCAGCAGTCACGTGCTGTACCTGGCCTCAAGGCAGAAGCCTAAGCTATCCTCGTAGGCACAAACGAGATCAAGCGCTCAGTGGAAGCTGTGGACTCAAGGCTGAAGACCCTCAGATCCCACATGCTGAGCATCTACTTGGTCTCCTGCTCACTCTGGAATTGAGTTCTTTTTTATTTTGTTTTTGTTTTTTAAGTCACCATCACAAAATAGGGTTTGACACCTAAAAGGAGGTAATGAAATGCCAGGGGCAAAAGCTAGGTTGTGTTCACCAGTTGCCAGGGGCAAAAGCTAGGTTGTGTTCACCAGCACTGCCCAGTAAGAGGGGACGCACCACCCAGACATCCTCTAGCAACATTTTTCAATCTGCAGTCCACAGACGTAGTCCTAGGACTCAGCAAGTTTGCTTCATAAACACTTAAATTAAAAAAAAAATTTTTTTGACGGTCAAAAATTAATTTACATATATTTCAGGCTATCTGGTTGACCACCTTCTAACCAAGTGCTGCCACCAGATGTCAGTGGCAGCATTTGCCTTAGTGCTCAAATATGTTAAGTTGTTCTTACTACGTGAATCATCGTGGCTAAGGCTTGCTACTCAACCAACTGGGAGCTTGTGAGAAATGAAGCATTTCAGACTCTACCCTAGACGTACTGAATCCCCAAGGGATTCCCAAGCACATTGAAGTGTGAGAAGCACTGAGCCAAAGAGAAAGGAACAGGGGAGGACTAAACATACAAATAATCCGGTCACACCCAGTGGAGGCCAAATAACAACACAACATACTGTACAAACGTACAGAGTAGCTCAAACTGAGCACAGGGCTGGAGGGTGCCATCCTTGCCAGGCACACAGGGACCTAAGTGTGCTGAATGCAAGAGCCAGCGCCAGAGCTCCCTGCTACCGTCCTGGGGCCAGTGGCACTTTCCCATCAACCAAACAGTGTCATTTACACATTTAAAATACTAATTACAAACTTGTTTTCTTTATTGTTCTATGTAAGAGTTCTCAGCTCAAAGGGTTCAAAAGGAGCTCATGCTAGTTTTATATTTATACGCATTTAATTTTTAAAAAATAGAGTCAAGGGCTTCCCTGGTGGCGCAGTGGTTGAGAGTCCGCCTGCCAATGCAGGGGACACGGGTTCTTGCCCCGGTCCGGGAGGATCCCACATGCCACGGAGTGGCTGGGCCCGTGAGCCATGGCGTCTGGAGCCTGTGCTTCGCAGGGGGAGAGGCCACAGCGGTGAGAGGCCCGCGTACCGCAAAAAAAAAAAAAAAAAAAAATAGAGTCAACACTAGGTATCTAAATACTTTTTTTCTGTAACATGGCTGTGTTATCTGTACACAACTCAAGAGTGAGGAAACATTATTCACTGGGACACGGAGACCCTGCAACTCAAAACTCCTTGAGAAGGTTTGGTATCGAAGGCTTCAATTCTCTCCCAATAACCAGTGAAATGATATTAAATATTGTCAAAGGCTGTTTAGTTCTAAGATGCTACCTGCCACCTCCACAAAAGAACAGATTTCTACTCCATAGGGAAAAACCCTTTCGAATCTATGTCAGAAGCCCTAAAGGAAAAGAGTGGATGGGGCAATTGAACAACAAAACATCTGGGGTATGAAATCAACAAAAATTTACCCCAGGAAAAAAAAAGCATCCCTTTCCATTGATTACATAATTGGCAAAGGAAAAAGCTATTCCTCTTGTTTTCCTATTATTCTTTATATTTACTAAAATCATAACCTAAGTATGTGTTGTGTAAGAACAATGATATTTTTTTATCTGCTTAGACATTTTATTCCCCAAAGGACCAACAAATATTTCACTGTAAAATATCAACTATATTAGAAAAATGGTTTATAATAGTTATAATTACAGGCACACTATCCTTTTTGACATATTTTTGTACCTGCTTTCTACTTCTTTTATGACCATATAATGATCTCTCATATTATCCACACTGAAATTTGATTAGCTTAGACATATGGGCTATTTCTACTACTTTAATTATAACTGATAGATTTGCTATAAATTTGCATAGAAAGCTTTATAAAAAATGATTTCTTGAAATGCATGTATATGAGGGGTTTTATATATTTATTCCCAAAAGGAAGCTGCCAGTTTAAGCATGTGATTGGTTTACAGCATTTTTTTCTTTTTTGTTCACTGTTCATCATGGATTTTTACAATGATTTTTTGTTTTTGGTTTGTTTTAGAAATCAAGAATGGATGCTTAATTTTGTCCTGCTATCTATTGATTTAAGCATAGGGATTTTTTCCTTTACTGCTTTCCTAATTAACATGGCATATTTTAGTTTTGTTGTCCTTCTATTAAACTAGCCCTGAATACCTAAAATAATCCTAATTCAGTCACAGTCACAGTGAATAGCTCTTTGGGTCCGTTACTGGTCTCTAACTGCTACCTTTTTATTTAGGAATTCTCCATCAATGTGGACAAGTGAGACTGACCCAGAACATTATCAGACTTTAGATTAGGCCATATTGTCGTAAAGAATGCATTTAACTATCAAATCATCTTGTTCTATTTGTACAATACAGAAATCGAGTTCCTTAGAGTCTCAATTTTTTTTTTTTTCCCCAAGCAATTCCTTTGATTCTAGCTGCTTTTTCGGGGGGAAGGGAGAACTTCCAGTTTTCTTTTTTCTCTTATCACATTAATTATGCCAATAGAATAAAGATTTTGTTAATCTTTTAGAAGAACCAATCTTGATTTTATTTATGGGATGTAAAACTTTTTCATTTTAAAAGTTATTTTCATGACACTCTATTATTTAATTTGTTCTTTTTAGTTTGTTGCTTTGCTCTTCTTCTATTATAGAAAATCAGAGATTTTTTTTTCTTATGTAAGTACTTAGAGGAATAAAATTTTAAACTTTGACAAACTGTGGATACGGTATTTATATTATTTAATAGTCTTTTATTCTATACCTTATGTATAAACCTTTGTAAGAGAATTGATTAGTTTTAAAATAGCTTAGTACTTTTCGATTATGCATTTTTATGTCTAATTTTATTTCATTATGATCTATGCAGGTAGTTTTATGAAATTTCTATCTTTCTGAATTTATTAGAATTTACCTGCGACAGCGCAAATGACCAATTTTTAGGAAGAAGTCACATAAAACTTTTTTTTAAGTGTATTTCCCTGGCTTTATATTTAATTTTCTTCAACTTGGTTAATTTTATTTACACAATTTAAAACTCTAACATTTTTTTCTTGCTCTTTTATGATGGTGGAAAAAATTTTCCACCAAGATTATGTTCCTACCCACTCCTACTTTTATATGTGTATTCTGTTAAGTTATTTAAGGCATGTAGAGCCAATAAAGTTTTCTTTCACTATTTATCGTGCTTTTATCACAATACATTTTAGTTTAAAAATCGACTTTCTCAGATAAAACTTGAAAGTGCCTTTTTATTCATACGTAGTATGTGTCCCATAACCTATAGGATATTCTTTTAAGTAAGCTTACTTAAATGGTTTGCTTCGAATAAATTAGACTTTATTTCATCTAGGGTTTAAACTCAAAGTGATTGTTTCTAGTTATAATTGTATTCCAAACATCAATTACTTAATAAAAGAGTTTTTCTAGTGTCTGAAGACGGCAGCTCGCTGGCACTGGGGCCAGGAAGGGAAGGCAGCTACAGCTGCTTTCCTCTGGTTTAATGTTCTTGAAATGCAGTAGAACATGCTTAATAACCTGGAATGAATTTCCAATGATGGATTAGTGATATTTTAGGGTGGAATATACTCTGTAAATGGTAATGGCTATGCTAGACTGACAGGGTATTATAATATTTCATTTTGTCATACTCTGGGTACCTCAGGTAACTGCCTGGCCTTCAAGAACATGATTTTCACCAAACTCTACAGTTTGAATACCTCCATAAATCCTTGAAATCTTTATGAAACTCCCACAATGGGGCTTCCCTGGTGGCGCAGTGGTTAAGAATCCGCCTGCCAATGCAAGGGACACGGGTTCGAGCCCTGGTCCAGGAAGACCCCACATGCCGTGGAGCAACTAAGCCCGTGCGCCACAACTACTGAGCCTGCGCTCTAGAGCCCGTGAGCCACGACTACTGAGCCCACGAGCCACAACTACTGAAGCCCACGCGCCTAGAGCCCATGCTCCGCAACAAGAGAAGCCACCGCAATGAGAAGCTCACACACCACAACGAAGAGTAGCCCCCGCTCACTGCAACGAGAGAAAGCCCGCACGCAGTAACTAAGACCCAACCCAGCCAAAAATAAATAAATAAAATAAAAATTAAAAAAAACTCCCATGACATCGTCAGTTCCAAGAACTTGTCACATTTGTAAAAATATTTAACATGACATAGGTATTCAAATATAGGTACATGGACATAAAAACCTTATCAAAGATATCTTTAAAGATTTACTTATAAAGGGACCAGAATTATGAAGTCCCTCTTCCATAAAATCTATAACCATCAGCCAGGAAATGGCTTTTTTACATACCAATAGAGCATTACTGAATCAGAATTCATAAACGCTAACTATATAAAAATCGATGATTGAAAGCCACAGAGTTTCTAATATTACTGAAATTCACAATGTCAATCCTCAAAGTTCTAAATAAACTGTCTTTAATGTCATTCAGTTTCTCTAGGTTTAAGCAGTATTCACATCTAGATTTTATGAGAAACATGGATGCCTTACTCCTTCACTGTAGTAAATCAAATAAATTCCCAACCCCCTCAGAGTTTCAAGCTTGTGTATCCCCAGAGAAAAAGAAAAACAATTCAGGATTGAATGAGACTAAGGTTAGTAGAATAATCAGGGTACTGACTTAGAAAACCTGCAAACAGAAGTTTCCAAGAAACACTATATGAAAGCAGCATATACCTGGTTAATCCATAGACTTTTCTACAGTTCCTCACTTCTGCTTCCAGAATTCACTATACAGTCCAAACACGGGGCGTGAACACAACACTTCCCAGAGTTTCTAACCTCTAGACATCTGATAAGAGTTATTTTCAGATAAAAAGAAACATCTTGATTCTTTTAGATAATTGGGACTTGCTGGACTCAACGTAAATTGTAGATGGGTCTACCAAGTGCTAATTATACTCTTATAAAGATGCCTCCAATTCTTACCTAGGAAGTAACCAAGAAACAGGAGAATGCTTAAGGGGCTAGTATTCTTATATTGAAATACACTCAGAATTCCTATAAAAGTAATTCTTCAATAAAGAGACACAAGAAATCAATAAAACTAGCATGCTATTCATTGTACTATTCATCTTGGTCTCCAGGCCAAGAACTGCGCCCTACCAAGTGAAACTGTGAGATAATAAGGGCCTCCTGTCAATCCAAGCGCAAAAGCCCCTCTAGGGCCCTCAGGAGGGTTCAGAATGGATGGACCTTCTCACCTTATATAGTGGATTATGTTACAGTGAGAAGGAGGTAAGTTACCATTGCCATGAGAGGCTGTGTTTATCCCATCAGTTCCTCCTTAAAACAGAAGCTGGTAGTAATCAGAAATAAAAACAGTGATAAATGGATTATTTTGACAGCGTTAAGGGAAGAGATCGTAAGGCATCTCTAGGAAGTTGTGCAAGACCAAGTCCTAACGAGGGGCGGAAGAGATAAAAGATGATAAAAAGAAGACTCAAGGAACTCACAACACTTAAATTTCAAATGCCCAGCCAAGATTTAGCCATGCACAGGTAAGTCCCCAAAACTCTTCAAAAAAAAAAAAAATACAAACACCTGAATTCACCCCTTCTTCAAATGAATGCCTCAATGCCTCAGCAACCACTAAGTGCCCGTCTGTACTGGAAATTAAACTAACAACATCGCTTTCTATTGAAATTGTTTTGCAGATACGAAACCAGGGAGATGAAATTCTCCCACTGTAGGCCCACCCCAGAAGTTATTAAGTGTGTTATATCCTTGACGCCCATTCGCCTATACCAAGTCTCCTCCCAACTGGAAGGGTGGGTACTCAATAAGACCAAATACTCACTAAGACCAAACAGCTATTGATTAACTCTTCTGACCTGCAAGATGAGGACGAAGTAGTCTACAGGTTTGTTTCGCTGGTAGAGGTAACATTCTGGGGCTTTCTTGTTCTTCTCATCATATTTCAGCTCCTGGATGACATTGGGGTGCTTTAGCAGCCTTAGAAGGATCTTCTCTGACATCTGGGATGGGCTAAATGCTTCTACTTCTATAGATATAAACACAACTTGATATTACACTTCAAATGGATGGAAAAAAAAATGATACTAGTGATTAAGGTGTTCGGAGAAAAGAATACTTGGAGTTGAAGCGATAACGGTATGGCTTAACGAGACTTCCGTTTGGTGATCCGCTGGGGGCAGATTACCTGGGAGAAATTAGAAAATGCTGAATTCTCATGTTTGTTGCTTTAAAACTTTTCATTTTCAACCTGTCATTGGTTTCAGTTCTCATAAAAAAATACCCTCATTTTCTGACTGACACAAAGGAAGATCAACCAGAAGCAGGCTCCATGACTGCCAGGACGCCCTGCAACAGGCCACAAAAGACTGACTGTCCAACAACAGCCAAAGGAAGAAGCAAAGGTCAGGAAGCATCTAGGTGTGGGTTAGTACCAGGTGCACAGACGCAGTGCTCCACATCTCATTCTCCCATTCAACTACCCTGAGAAAGTCTGGGAACAAAGGAAGGTAGAGATTCAGAATAAAAGCAAGGCACGTGCACACATCAACATGCACTCCAACTTGCTAATTAAAAATAAAAAGTAATGTTGATCTGAGTTTACAAAGATATTGATTTTATTAAAATAACAAAACCCAAAATTACTGACTTAAGGGTGCCATACTGAAAGTGGACTTTATGGTATCTCAGAGGCAGAGTAGGATAACACTTAGTTTTAAATTGTGTTTCTTAAATGATGAACAATATTATCAGAAATAGAAAATAATAAGCAAGTTAAAGACATTGTTTATGTTTTAAAATTTTTTAAATTATGTTATATGTGCGATATCAATTCTGCATTAGCTTCTGTGACTTTTTTGTAATAACAAAATTAGACAGTACATTGTGGAAATTTTGGAAAACACAGAAAAAAATAAAGAAGAAAATAAAATCACCTATAAACCAACCACTCGTAACCATTCTGAGCAATTGGTGAGCATTTCTTTCTAATACCTCACCTAGGCATGTGTGCCGTGTACGTGTGTGTGTACACACAAAAACACAAGGATAATCTTGTGTACACACGGTTTTATACTGTTTCTTCTCACCTTACATTAAATTATGAGTATTTTCCCATGTCATAAATATTATATGGTGAGCATGTCCAGGTATCTGAAAACATGATCTTAAAGAGTACATAACATTCCATCACATGGCTGCCGTTAGCATCCTTTTCAAAATATCTTAAGTGTACTGCATTCAGCTGAAAGGCACTGGCTGCCCATCTTGGACACAGACGTCTTCTGCAGGCCACTGGGTACTCTGGTTTTCTCACACTTCCCCTAGCCAACAGAGCTCACCCTTCGCCTAGAGAGCCATCTGGGGATGTGAGCAGGGTCAGTCGGTCTCTCAAGTCCGTTCGACCTTGACCTCTCTGGAGCAGTCAGTGCTGGCTGGGTTGGTGGTTTTAATAATGTGAACACTTGCCTCCTGGAATGGGCCCAAGTTAACAATCTGATTTGAAGAGGCCATCAAGAAATCCATGTCAGAGTTCTTAGAATTTCTGATTTCATTAAAACCATAAAGGGTAAAGATTTTATTTTGAAAATTTATTGTTCTTCTTTGCAATTCATAGCACCTGTGTCACCACCGACGTCCAACTGTTCTTCTGAGGCAAGCTGAAGAGAGAACTACTCAACTGTCCGACACACAACGAGGTAGTGTCTGGTTTGCACTGTCCGCCTGCTCCGCCAGCTGGCTCTCCCCTGGACTTAGCTGAAGCGGATGGCCTGGCCTACTGTTCACATGCAGTGTGGCACTAACATTCATCCTTACCTTTCAGACCAATTTTAAGTTACTGGTCCACCCCTGGTAAATGTCTCAGAGGGTTCATGCCGACACTGAACATAGGAGAGGAGAGAATTTAAAAAGAAAAAAACAAAACAAAACAAACAAAACAAAAAAACAAAAAACAAAACACAAAAGTGGCATTACTTATTACCCCATTTCCCAGTCTCCACCCCCAGCCCACCCCAGTCAGCGGTGGGTGAGAAACTCGCTCCAGGGTTGGCAGAGATTTCAAACTGTGATAAGCTGCACTTGCCTGTTGCTAGGAAACGGTGCATGGCCAGGAGAAGCTGTGGTGATATTTTAACCTTCATCTCGCTGTCTGTCTGCTTAAAGGCAGAAAAATCTTGCTTTCTTTCTCGATGGGCCACTTTCTTTTTCGTTCTGTTATCAGCTGAGGGAGAAATGGAAATGCATTCCATTAGATTGGGGCTCTTTTCGAATGAAAATGACATAATATATGGAAAAGGCTAAGCTCTCCCTCCAGATGGTGGGCACGCTACATACAAGCACCACATGGAAAGGGAGAGAGAATCCTCATTAAATAAGTGCAGCACAGTCATGACTGTGACACAATCCAGAGTAAGAAATCACAGGCAACCTGATGAGGAGCAACTATCGACACACTTCGTGAGGATCTTCAGAGCCCTTTTAAGTACATTATTGGGCAGCTGGGGACAAGAATCCTCCCCTCATGGAGCCTATACAACCACGTAGCAACAGAGCCTGTAGCCCGGAGTGCACACACGCTCCTGCTACGCGCTCCTGTCGCCACACCGCAGTGAAGATCAATCATGTTACAGAAGACACAGGGAAGCACGTCCCTGCCTTTAAGGGGCTCCCAGCCTCTGCTGAAAGAGAACACACACACACACACAATCTCAAGAAACAAACAAGAACACTTTCATGGAACAGTATTTTAATAATAATAACTGTTAGCTGCATTTCTACCCCAGACCACGAGATCCTCAAGGTCAACCAAATACAAAGGAAGTGATTCAGAATAGAGGTCAGCACACTTCCTCTGTAAAGGGCTAGACAGCAAATACTTCAGGCTCGCGGGCCATGTATGCTCTGTTGCAACTACTCAACCCTGCTGTTTAGCAAAAAGCAGCCATATGTAAATGAATTAGCAGGGCTGTGTTACAGTAAAACTTTATTACGGATATGAAATTTTAACTTCTTATGATTTTTGCATGTCCCAAAATAAAATTATTATTCTGATTTCTTTCAACTGAAAAATGTAAAAAAAAAAATTTTAGCTTCTGGGTCATATAAAAACAGGTGGCATGCTCTTGAGGGCTGTAGTTTGCCAATCCTTGATCTAGAAGGTGTCTCATGCAAAACCTTTCTTCAAGTATTTTTCTGGACAAAGTAATGATCAAGAAAAAACTAGATTAGAGACAAGATCCTAATTGCTTCCTTTTTTTCCCCCCAAGAATCATGAGTCTTTACATTACCATTTCATGCCTAGGGCAAAACAGAGTGATTACTAACTAGGTTTGTCCTGGGGAGACGGTGAACACAACCTATAATTTTCCTGTCTCAAATTCTCTTTAGAATCAGGCAGCATAAATCAATGCAAGCATCCGAAATAATTTTCTAATGACAAAGGTAGTCATCATCCCTGATCTGAATCAAGAATATACCTGAACCACAAGTTCAGCATCTCATCTCAGGAAGCCATGTATGAAATCAGTCTCATCAAGGTTTAAAAGAAGTGAACTGAAGTATAAATGTAAAAGCTCATAAATGTCTAGATTATCTTTCTTACAATGAGGATTACCCCTGGGGAAACACATAAATATGCAGAGACACACTTGGTATTAAACAGTCACTATGAGGAAGGATGAAAAGAACGTAAATGCAATATTAACAATATTCTCTATTATGAAATCTCTGCTTATTCTCCAAGAGTCAAAAGGATAAAACACATGGGAACTGGTGTTTTTGTAAAGAACACTATACAGATGTGAGGAAAAAATAAGATACATTTTCAGAAGGAGGTCAAGAGCTAAACATAAAATGTATTTTTTTAAGGGTGCGTGGAAGACTTTTTAAATTTTAAAATGAGGGACATTCCCTTCTAACAGGACTGAAAACAAATCATTCTGCTTTGAGCAAGGCTGGCTTTGTCCTGGGTGCTCCAGGCCATCTGAACAGCCCATTTCCCCCTCCAAGTCATGCTTTAAAAGCCAAACAGGACAAATACCACCTTTGAGGGCCCCTAATATCTCAGGCCTTGGACCATCTTTGGCATTAAGAAACTCTTGAAAGAGTCTTACTTTGCTAAGAATAAGGCTGAGGAAGAGGGTTTAAGCTCCACAGTCCAACAGTTGTGGACTTTAATGAGACGAGATTCATGTTCGACACTCAGCCCAGAATCAAGCCGACTCCTGGGCAAACAGGTGTGGATACTTGCCTTTCCCTGCCCCGATCCAAGACCACCTCTCGTAAGGCAGAGAAGCACAGAATAAGAAAAACACATTTTTTATTGTGAACCCTAACCCGTCCTGCTTTCTCTATATACCCTGCTGCACCACCACTGCCCCAGCAAAACTATGCCTGCAAACCTCACCTCTACCCTGGACCGTGGGTCCTGGAATAGAGACACTTCAACAGTTGCTATCCATAAATTTAACAAACCCCCCTCACTTTTAAAGTATTTGAATTATGACCATAGGGAGAGACAGAAATTTATCTGAAAACCATTTGCCTAATTGTGTAAAATGAAAATTTAGTAAAGAACAAGTCTTCCTCCAGATGTGAAATAAATGTGAAAACCAGGAACGGAGTTTTCTGTTCAGGGCAAGCAATGCCCAGATCAATAGTTAGAAGCAGTTGGCTTTTCAAAAACACACATGGCCAGTTGACACTACAGAACCTACCTCTTCCTCTCTGATGAAGCGACTGGAATATACTGGTAGGTGGTACCCAGCCTACACACACAGTGCATAATTAGAAACAGGCAGACAACAGCTGGAGAGATGTCAGATGACTCACAAACAACATGACAAATAAAAGCAAAGGTTTTGGAAAATTACACTCAGGTGATGGTACTCACTGTATAAATCTGTTTCATCTAGAATCTCAGATTTGATGATTTCTTCAATCACATCCTCTAATGTGACAATTCCCAGAACTTCATAAAATGGATCCCCCTCTCCCTCATTGTTTACTCGCTGCACAATAGCCAGGTGAGATTTACCTTTAAAGAAAAGAAAACAAAGAGGTAATTTTCAGAATTTCCTGAATGAAGTCTTATAAATGATTATGGTAAAAATAGCAGCGAACACAGATACAAGATTATCAAAGTCTATCTTTCAGCATTTAAAAATGGTTTGGAAATACCACAAACAAATGGAAAAGCTTCATGGGCCATAAAAAGTAAGACCAGTTAATCCAGAAGAGCATCATCGTCTACACACGTGGTACCACCGTTACCACTTGCTTCCGGATGGATTTGGTCTTCGGTTATGTCAGCTCTTCCTTTGTGACCTTTTAGCAACTGCTAGTTTACTTTAGGAGAGTTCTCAAAGTGTGGTCTGTGGACCCCTAGGGGTGCCCAAGACCCTTTTAGGAGAGTCAGAAAGGTCAAACTATTTTCATTTAGAACACTAAAATGTTCCTGGAATTTTCCACTGTGTTGATATTTGCACCAGTGGTGTCAAGTGCCTGAGCACAAATCAAGGCAGCGGTAGTAGTGGTCACTATGCTAGTGGTCACTGTCTTCTCCTCCACACACACACACACACACACACACACACACACACACACACACACACAGAGAGGGGAAAAAATGAGTTCCTCTTAAGAATATCCCTTAAATTAGGAGTTTGGGATTAAAATATACACACTACCATATATAAAATAGATAGCCAACAAGGACCTACTGTATAGCACAGGGAACTATACTCAATATCTTGTAATAACCTATAATGGAAGAGAATTTTTAAAAGTATATAAATATATATATGTGGGTGTATATATATATATACATATATATATATGTAACTGAATCACTTTGCTGTACACCTTAAACTAACACAACATTGTAAATCAACTATATTTCAATAAAAATTTAAAAATAAAATAATCCTTTTCAGAACAACAACAACAGAAAGAATATCCTTGATGAAGCAGTAAAAGTTATAAGCTTCATTAAATCTTGATTCCCGGGACCTGTCTTTCAATATTGTATGTGACAAATTGCAAAGTACGGTAACACACTTCTGTTGCATTCTCAAGTACGATAGTTGTTCTGAGGAAAAGGACTCAAATTGTTTTAAGGAAAATGACTCAACGCAAATTGTTTGAGTTGCAAGTTGGATCAGCCACTTTTTTTCACTGAACATCTTTTTTATTTGAAAGAATGACTACCAAACAAACTATGATTATTTAGACTTGGATATTTGGCAGACATTTTCTTGAAAATGAACAAGATGAGCCTGTTACATTAAGGAAAACAACAGCAGTGTTTGCTGCCAAAGATAACATCTGAGCTTTCAAGGGAAAATTAGAATTTGGGGAAACTTGTATCCACCGCCATGAGCTTGAGAGCTTCTCAGTAAAGACTTTTCTGATGAGACAGGTGGTGCTATTAACAAATGAGATTTTGAAAGCACTGAACAATAAAATGTGTCAACATTTCAAAGATCTGCATAACTCTGTGAACAAGTATTTTCCAAATGACCGTGGCCATGGTGTTACCAAATCACGCATGGGTAAATGATTTATTCAGAATGCAATACATAACAGTGGATTTTTAAAAACTTTTTATTTTGCAGTAATTTTAGATTTACAGAAAAGTTGCAAAGACAGTAGAGTCCCTATATACCCTTTACTCAATTTCTCCCCCACTGATAACATCTTACTTTACCATGATATAGTCATCAAAACTAGAAACTGACATTGATACGGTAATATTCAGTAAATTCCAGATTCTATTTGGATTTCACCAGTTTTTCCATTAATGTTCTCTTTCTGTTCAAGTATCCAATCCAGAGTACCATATTGCATTTAGCTGTCATGTCTTCCCAGGTTCCTCTGTTCTGTGACAGATTCCCAGTCCCCCCTCGTTTTTCATGAGCTTGACAATCAAGTAGCGCTGGTCAGGTCCTCTGCAGAATGACCTCTTATCTGGATATGTCTTTCTCACGATTAGACTGGGATTATGAGTTTTCGAGTCACATCACATCAGGGCTCACATGGCAGCCACATGACATCACAGGCGATGTTCACCTTCACCACTTGGTTAAGGTAGAGTTTCCCAGGTTTCTTCTCCACTGCAAAGTTACTAATTTTTCCCTTTCCCTCATTCTACTTTTTGGAAGCAAGTCACTAGGTCTAGCCCACCCCCAGGGAGGGGTGAGTGGTAGGAATTAAGCTCTACTTCCTGGAGTCAGAGGGTAGCTACATACATTATTCAGAATTCTTCTGTAAGGAAGATTCCAGACCAAAAGATTTTAATGTAACAGTGCACCAAAAGTCCACTGGCATAGTTTCAGATTCTATACTGCAACTAACCTTTAAGAAACTATCACTTGGGGAGTTTTGGTATATTATCAAGGAAGAACATACACAATTATTCAAAAAGCCTATTAAAATACCCCTTCCTTTTCCAAATACATATTTGTGTGAGGCCAGATTTTCTTCACATACTTCAATTAAAACAGTATACAGGGCTTCCCTGGTGGCGCAGTGGTTGAGAGTCCGCCTGCCGATGCAGGGGACGCGGGTTCGTGCCCCGGTCCGGGAAGATCCCACGTGCCGCGGAGCGGCTGGGCCCGTGAGCCATGGCCGCTGAGCCTGTGCGTCCGGAGCCTGTGCTCAGCAACGGGAGAGGCCACAACGGTGAGAGGCCCACGTACCGCAAAAAAAAAAAAAAGCAACCAGTATACAGCACAGACTGAATGCAGAAGAGAATCCAGCTGCCCTCCATTTAGCTAGATAATAAAGAGATACACACAAAGGTAAACAATGACACTATGTTTTGGAAAAAAGTTATTTTTAATAAAGATGTTGTTTATGTTAACATGTAATGGATTTATGACTGTCCCTTAAAAACGAATAAGTAAATGTTGAAAATTTCTCAGGTTTAATTTCAAATATAGTAAACATCAAAAAGATATAACCTACAAGGAAGAACACATGCTGTGAAGCTGACCAGTCCTGGATGTGAACTCCAGCATTGCCAGTTTAGCCATCACCAGCAGTGTGATCATGAGCAAACTACCTAACTTTTCCGAGCCTCAGTCTCCTCTAAACCCAGTCTCATTCATGACAGTCGCTGCCACACAGGATTATCGTGAGTGTCAGAGATAATGTTGGTACCTAGCAAAGACAGTGCCTGGGATCCACTGGGTGATCAATAAATGGTAGCTGCTATTAATTTATTAATATTCCTCCTCAATTCTAAGGCACCATCAACTTATTGCCAGCTTAGTAAGAGAAAAAAAACCCTACTACACTAAATGTACACTGTGGTTAAAAGATGCATTTCAATTTCAGAAAGATCTTTTAAAATATTAAATTTATCTCAAACACCAATATTGGTTTTCCCAACCCAAGGCACACAAGGCATCTGAAACTTATCCTCAGGTTAAGCCAAGGAGACATGATATCTGGAAATTTCATGATCAGTTAACACGTATATTATTTTTTTAAATGTCAGGGTGAGGTTTTGGGGTTTTTTTTGCGGGGGGGGGTGGTGGTGGAGTGAGGGGGTGTCCTTTAAATAAAGTTTACTTAAAACTTCAAACTGGGTGAGTTTGCTCAGACACAATCAGCCAGACAAACTAAAAATATCCCGAAGGCCAGGTCTGATCAAGTTCCCAGCACTTACTCAGACACTGGCTTTGGTTCTGTAGGCTTGTCCGCCCTTTTCCGCTCTGCCTCAGACCCCTTTACACGCAACGATGTCTGGAGGCCTAGAAGTTTAGATGGTTAGACAATTAGGCCTCCTAACAATTTGCATCCTTAGCATGCTCATGCTCAAAGAATGAAAATATTTTGAGCAAATGAGACTCGGAGGGAAACTTATCAGCAATAGATATAAACACCTCATCAGGTCAAGTCCATTCTCCTCTAGTCAATTTGGTCCGGTCAGTTTCTCACATCTGCTTTCCCAAGGACCCAAACATAAGCAGTTAAAAATTCTTGGTGAATGCTGTCTGTCGAAAGTTAAATTCTTTTGCTATTCCCAGCTTGTGATCATTTAAAAGGAATTTTCCAAAGCAAGGTCTAATATTAGACTCAAATGAAGTTTCCATTCCACTGAGGCGCTATTCTCACCAAAGTAACTACCGCATAATCAGATTGTCTTGGAGCAATTCGTTTAAATGCAGATGGACATACTTGAAATACCAGCTCAGCAGCACCAACAGATCTGACTGGAAAGAGCCTTACTCTCGGAGAAATTATTCATGTAAGGTAGGCTTCTGAGATTGAAAATTATTGAGTTTTCTTCCAGGCTCACTTGTTCCCTTTCACACACACCCCCCCACCTCCAATGTTGAAACTTCATCTGCCCCAGAGCCACATATTTTTAGCTTTGGAATTCCTGGTGAGAAGTCTTGTTTTTTGAACCTTCTTCCCACTAAGCAGTAAAAAAAAAAAAAAAAAAAAGATACCCCTCTTCCCTAATCATGCTTTTGGAGGACAACGATACAAGGTACCTCTTCCCCCACTTAACCATTCACTGCAGGGAGTTCAGTCTTTGGCCTCTTCCATGTAGCAATCAAAAAGAAAATGTAAACCTGTCAATACAGAAATTTTAAAAACTGAGCTCAAATAGCATCCTTTTGAACCTGAGTGTTGGCGGCATTAAGCCAGGATTGAAAGCAGCAAAGCAATTTTGGGGAAACTAATAAAAGGCATTTATAAACCAAAAACTAGAATTTTTTTTGGATTCTTAACCTCTAAAGAATGAAAACACAGCAATCAGCACAATATGTAATTATAGGCATTAAGTAGCACTAAAACTTTTAAACATACATGGATTAAATAAACTTGATTAACTATATACAGAATAAAGCAGACATTAGGGCTTGGAGACAGCCCTTTTTTGCTAGCTCTAAGAGGTCCTGCAGTATTCATGTCATTTCCAACTGCCCTGAACTTTATACCCATAGCCTCTCTTCACGTAGTCTGGTCCTAGATCACTAAGGGATCACTAAGTCAGACCTAAGAGAATCTATGCAGGCCTCTCTTCAGAGTACAGGGCTCTATCAATATATTTCTATCCAAATTCAGTACTGTAAGCAAGTTATTATGAAATAATCACCTAGATTTTAACTGCTACGTGTTCAAAACAGGGCACTTGCACAGATGAAATTACAAGAACATGTCTTCATTGTGAGTTATGCTAAGTAAAATCATCTACACACAGTAAAACTGGGATCGAATTTCTGCCTCTGCCTGCTTTCACTGCTCCCTAAATCAAAGTATTGCCTATTCTCTCTGGAGAATCAGCCCAGAATGGTAGCAGGTCGCCACACTCGCATTTTTTAACCTTACCACGACGCTAGGCTCGAATTCTGAATGACAGATACCAGTTGAATTTTGATAGAAATAATTAACTAGATAGTGATTAGGCTGGCAAAGGGTACCTTAACTGCCTGATGAAAATGTGGACTCGTTGGCTATCATACAAGTTTGATGTCAATCAAGTGAAATGGAACAGTAGACAGAGTAACTGAAATAGCTAAGGAAGAAAGCAAAGAGGGTAGATGAAGTAGAATGGAATTAGGAACAACTCGGCACAGCTGCACTAATAACAAGTGACAGGCAGTAGTCCCAGAGACCTAACAATGCAAGCGCAAGGCAGACAGAGTCTTAAATGCCACTCGAACAGCAGGAGGAAAACAGAAGATTCAGCCATGAGAAACTAAAGCCAAACGTCTTATATCTGCCATGGCTGCCGTGTCACACCACTGTAGGGGCACAGAATGCAAGGCCTAATGGTTCCCCTGAGGTTGTGCAGTGCCGTGGCCCCTCACTTAAACAAGGGTAGGGCAAATGAAGCGTTTGATATGCCTTTGTTTTTAAACATTTCCCAGTTTGTCTAACATAAGAATTATAATAACTCAATAAGTAAGAATTAATAGGAGCTTCCTTGGTGGTGCAGTTGTTGAGAGTCCGCCTGCCGATTCAGGGGACACGGGTTCGTGCCCCGGTCCGGGAAGATCCCACGTGCCGCGGAGCGGCTGGGCCCGTGAGCCATGGCCGCTGAGGCTGCGCGTCCGGAGCCTGGGCTCCGCAACAGCAGAGGCCACAACAGTGAGAGGCCCGCGGACCACAAAAAAAAAAAAATAGAATTAATAAAGTTCCTTAGAGTGAGTTCTATGACCGGCGTCCCCAACCCCCGGGCCGAAGACAGGTACCGGGCCGCACGGCAGGAGATGAGTGGCGAGCGAACAAGTCTTCATCTGCCGCTCCCCATCGCTCGCATTACCGCCTGAACCATCCCCCCATCCCTCCATCCCCCACCTCCGTCCGTGGAAAAACTGTCTTCCGCGAAACCGGTCCCTGGTGCCAAAAAGGTTGGGGACCGCTGTTCTATGGAACTAGTAATAAAAGAAAGAAATGCTCTGTAAATCAGAATTCTGGGCCCCCATCACTAAAATAAAACGGGATGGAGGATAGATTTGAATGGCCATACTTAAGATCTCCCAAGGAAACCAGTTTGCATATTAGTCATCAAGGAAGTCAATACACTTTAAATAGCATTAGAGTTAGATTTAGTCTGACTTACAAAAAGTGAACTGATCAATGAGCTAATGTTTATGAACATAATTTATAATCCAGAAAATGCAATGCTATGTATACATCAATGAACTACAGTCACACAAATCCATTCATTCACTCAGTAAACATTTACTGAATGCCTACTATGTGCCAGGCTCATACCTCAGGGAACAAAACAAAGCTCTGGCTTTCAAGGAACATTCTAGCAGGGGGAGACAGACACTAAGGGAAA
>NW_006798383.1:3289942-3310857 GCF_000442215.2 Lipotes vexillifer | reverse complement strand
AGACAGTATGAAAGCATGTCAGATTGTATAAAATGTGCTGTGGAGAACAAAAAAGCAGGGGCCGAATTATTTAATTTAGGTTGGCCAAGGGAAAGGGGACATTTGAGCAACACTGAAGGTCGTTAAACAGCCAAATGAAGTAAGTAAGGGGCTGGGGAAGATGTTTCAGGTGGACGGAACAATGGAGCCCTGAAGAGGGGAGGCCTGGCGTGCTTGAGGAAAAGCAAGGACGCCGGTGTGGCTGGAACAGAGTGAGGAGAGGAAGAATCAAAGATGGGGGCGGGGGGCAGGCAGCAGGGGTGGTGGGCAGATCATGTCACCATCACATAGACTTTAGCTTTTACTCGGAGATGGGAAGTCCCTGGAGGGTTCTGAGCTGAAGAGTGACTTGATCTGTATTGTTTTGAAAGGATCACTGGCTGCTGTGGTGAGAAAAGGCTTGGCAGCTGGTGGGAGAAAGATGCAGCGGGAAAGGCAGAGCCGGGAAAAAGGAAACCCAATCAAGAAGTTATTTCATGACATTTTTTTCTTAAATTCCATATATATGTGTTAGCATATGGTATTTGTCTTTCTCTTTCTGACTTACTTCACTCTGTATGACAGACTCTAGGTCTATGCACCTCATTACAAATAGCTCAATTTCGTTTCTTTTTATGGCTGAGTAATATTCCGTTGTATATATGTGCCACATCTTCTTTATCCATTCATCTGATGATGGGCACTTAGGTTGTTTCCATCTCCGGGCTATTGTAAATAGAGCTGCAATGAACATCTTGGTACATGACTCTTTTTGAATTATAACTGATTCACTTTGTTATAAAGCAGAAACTAACACACCATTGTAAAGCAATTATACAGGAAGGAAGGGAGGGAGGGAGGGAGAGAGGAAGGAACACAGGGAGGGAGCGGGGAGAGAGAGAGAAAAGGGAGGAAGGGAAAAAGGAGAAAAGGAAGAAATGGGTAGGAGGGAGGGAGGGAGGGAGGGAGGGAGGAAGGAAGGAAGGAAGGAAGGAAGGAAGGAAGGAAGGAAGGAAGGAAGGAAGGAAAGTTATTTCAGCAATCCCAGTGAGAGGAGATAGTGACCAGAACCAGATGGTAACAGTGGAGGGGATGAGAAGTACTTAGATTCCAGGTATATATTTTAGAAGGAGCCAACAGGTTTTGCTGATGGACTGAATGTAGGCGGGAGAGAAGGAGACAAGCCAAGGCTGACTCTAAGGTTTTGGGGCCTGAGCCGTGGAAACGATAGAGTTGCCAAGAAGGACTGTGGAAGGTACAGGTCTGGAAGGAGAAAAATCAATTCAGTTTTAGACAGGTTAAGTTCAAGATGCCTACTAGACATCCTAGTGGAAATGTCAAACAGGCAGTTACATACCTACGTCAGAATTCGAGAAAGAGAGAGCAAGCGAGACATGTGGGTTACAGATGAAGAGCGAGAACCCCCAGAGAAGAGAGGCTAGTGAAGCCGGACACTGGAAGAGATCACTGAGAGAGGGTGTGGGCAGAGAAAAGATCCCAGCACTGAGCCTGGGGCAGGCCAATGTCTCATAGGGCAGGAAGTGGAGATACAGCCAAAACGGAGATTGAGAAGGAAGGGCCAGTGGAGTGAGCAGAGAATAGAGAGAACAGTGTTTTGGAAGCCAAACTTTTAAATAACTAATTCAAGAAGCAGAAAAGAGTCAGAAGTATATGTAGTCAAAAGGTTGTGAAAGATGATTTTGGTGATAAAAGATGCTCAAGATAAGAAAGGTCATAGATGAAGAATCCAAAGATTATCATCTCAGTGCCATCCACTGTGATTTCCAGAACAGCCCTTCCTACTTCTAACAGGGACACACACTGGCCTGCTTCTGCCAGGGAGCCTTCACCAGAGAGAAAAAGGCCTGTGTCTTTAGACAGAGTCTGGTTTGTCCTCCCCCAAATAACACCTCTTTTGAATACCCACTTCTGGAAATGATGCCATTAGATCTCCAATCACCCAGGCTTAAAACTCTAAATCACCTTTGCCTCTTCTCTCCATTACTCCCCACCCTCTTTCCCCCCCCCCTTTTTAACGAAGAGTGAATGAATGGATGGATACCTACATGCAATAATGTGTATAAAATGCACGGTTCAGGGACCTCCCTGGTGGTCCAGCGGTTAAGACTCCACGCTTCCAATGCAGACGGTGTGGGTTTGATCCCTGGTCAGGGAGCTAAGATCCCACGTGCCTTTCGGCCAAAAAACCAAAACATAAAACAGAAGCCAAATTGTAACAAATTCAATGAAGACTTTTAAAAAAAATTGGTCCACATCAAAAAAGAAAAAAAGAAAGAAAATGCATAGTTCAAGGAGTAGTTACAGAACTACCACCCAGGAGGGACTAGAGGGGACTTCAGGGGTATGGGAGGCAGGGGCAGGAAGGCGCCAGGGCACGACAGGAGAAGCAGCTAAGTCGGAAAAGCAGACGTAAGCAGGTTCCGAGGGGAATACGGGCCTGCCTGTGGCCTCCCAGGTAGGACCTGCAGGCAACCCCTTCTCTGTTAATAGCAGGTCCCCATAAAATAGATGACCTCGTGGTCCAGCAGCATATTATCTCATGATGACTCAGTGGCAATACAACCTCAGAAGAGGGGAAGCAATGCTCCTACTACATTTAGCCATATGTGGAATAGTGTGTTCAGGTCTGGGTCTTGCATTTTGTAAGAGGCAAACTAAGGCGAGAGCTACCAAGATCTCGTAAGATGTATACGCAGTGGCACATGAGGAGGAAATGAAGGCCAGAGACATTGAGCTAGACGAGAAACCTGGGCAGGGATGAGGCAGGGATGAGGCAGGACGGCAGCCTTCAAATCTCTGAAATGGAAGTAACCATGTGGTTCTTGTGGCTCCTCCTCAGCTGACAATGCTGCCCGTGTACTCGAACCTCATTTACCACAAGGTTAGTTGTTTCCCTGCTTAGATCATAAAATGCATAAAAGGACCCTTGACCACGGGGACCTCTGTGTTATTCATCTTTGTCTTACTCTTCATCCACAGGCCCCACCAAGCCTAGCATAATAACCTAACACTCCTACATACACAAAGGTAATACTAAACCGCAACACAATCATATCATCCTATTACTCAAAAAGTGCTCGTTTCCCATCAACAGCTAAATTTAAAAGAAAACGTCTTCGAGTGGGGTTCAAAGGCCATCATACTCCTCTTATGCTCTCATTGTCCCGGCCAATCAAACTGGACTTGATTTTGTCCAATCATAACCTCCATGGTTTTCCTCATCCCCACAGAAGAGGTAAGAAGGAGCCTCTCCTCAGGGGAAGTGATCAGCGATCACAGGAGCCCCGACTCCTGCACACACAGCCCTAACACAGCCCCGCCTCAGCTACACCTGGGCCCGGGGAGTGCCTGGGTCTCTACACCCACATTACTCTTAACAGCAGATAGGTCCTTACCCTATCCATCGCCCTCTCAGTTCAACAGGTGCAAAATCGAAAGAAAAAGAAACCCTGAATAACAAGCTATAGTACACAAAAGCAGCTATTTTCTCACAGATTTCTGTAATGAATACATGGATGAATTCTTACACATGCCTTGCAGATCGTCTACTGACTCTTACAGGGATAGATCTCATATTATGACATGAGTACAAGGGTAAAGTTTGCTTAAGGAGAAGCAACACGATTTCATTCAGGGAACCATCACCTTGCTATTTCTGTCCGTTTAAAGCTTAAAAAAAAAAAAAACCCACAACCTTCATGTTTTTTAAGTACTTATTTTACCTCACCATCCCAGCCACAGCTAAGTGCATTTTTTCCAACTGAATTTTCCCACCATAAAATACACCAGAAAAATGTGACACAGATCTTAAAATAGTCCTGTATAAATAATCCAGGAGTATATCTATAGAAGCACTCGCTGTATATAGAAATACACTGGTTTTAAGTGATGATAACTGTTGCTATTCCAGGAGACAAAAGCCCTCTTTTATCAGAAGTTTTACTACTTCTAAAAATTCCAGTGGCCACCAGCTAAGTGGCCGACCAAGATCTCCCTAGCAGGACAGCTTCTCAGCACCAGGTATGTGGGGCTCCTCAGCCATCGACACTCCCAGTTAGGTCACGTCTGCCAGGAGGTTTACTAGGGTGGAATATGGAATCATGGTTTCCTAAAAAATAATCTAATCTTGGGGGGTGAGGGTAGGAGTTTTTGATGCAGACAGTATTTCTTAATAGGGCCGTTTCCTGGGTAAACCCTGAATTTTAGATTATAACCGCTTTCAGGGAAATTCGTTGACCAAGCTCTGAAAGTAAGAAGGGCAATCATTCACGGAGGTGCTCAGCCTCTAAGGGACTTTTAAAAAACAGAAGCAAAGCCTATGCCTTCCCTGAAGGTTGACTGCAGAGACCTGGGCACGGAGCAGGGAGCCCCCAGGAGTCAGAGCACCTAGGTTGAGTTTACCAGGGCCCAGCCTCAATGCTGCTCCCTGGAGGTTACCTCTCTGATTGTCCCAGGCTTCCTTCTATTTGCTATAAATACCTGTTTCTTAACATTTAAACTAAGTTTGGTCCCACCTGCCCAGTCTTAACTGTAGTTTCTTATTCTGTATCCCTAAAATAGAAATACCTGAGGGACTTCCTTGGTGGTCCAGTGGCTAAGACGCCGTGCTCCCAATGCAGGGGGCCCGGGTTTGATCCCTGGTCAGGGAACCAGATCCCGAATGCCGCAACTAAAAAAAAAAAAAAAAAAAAAAGATCCCGCACGAAGCCTGGCGCAGCCAAATAAATAAATAAATATTAAAAAAAAAAAAGAAATACCTGAAAGAGAAAAACATTAAGTTGAACATATCTTTTAAGACAATCAATATTTAAAAGAATTATGTTTGTAGATATCTTTAGAATGTTACTATTATTTTTGACTGGTTGAATTTCACTTCTCCATAAATATCTCTGATGCAGTAAGATTAGAAACATACACTGAGAAAATCCAATCCACGTGGTTCTCAGATTTTGACAGCTGTATCCATGGAGATTTGGGGAAGGTGTGGTTGCCTTCAAGGACATCAGCATTTACATCTGGAAAAGTTCCTGAAATATATGAAAACTACAGATAGCTGCCTGGCACCTCAGAGGCATGCAAATAGTCACTAAATGAGCGAATCCACACACTTATCTAAATCCTTCGAAAGTAGTTTTACCTTCAATCTATACAACTTTCCAGGCTAAAACAGTATTTGTCCTACAGCTAACTACCTCCTGCACATTTCTAGAAGTTTCCTCTCGACTTATGTTTTAGGTTACGTCTGGCCTTATTTTTTGAGATAGTAAATCACATCTTTTCTCGGTCATCATTATTACAGAGTGAAGACTCCATCTTTTTACAGTATGCCCAATATTTCATCTAAGAATTTAAGCTTCTGTGTTGTGTTTAATATAAAAATGTTTTGTAAAAAATCATCTGTCACAATTTTCCCATCAGGCATACTTTCATCCACTCAAATATATATCGAGCATGTAGTTTATTCGAGCATAGGGCTAAGACATATACATATCTACCTCCTTAAGAAAACATGACTATTTTTAAAAGACAGATTAGAAAAAGATTAATCATATTATAAAAGGACTGCCTTATAAAATGGATCATTTTTAATAGAATTTTATTTTGAAATAACTGTGCATTCTTATGCCGTCGGAAGAAATAACAGAAAGGTCTCATGTTTTTTCACCCAAGATCCCACATACTTTTGGGAGCATCTTGCAAAACCAGGTTGTGTGACAGCACACCTTAACCAGTATACTGACATCAACACAGTAACGTACAGAACATTTCCATCACCACAAGGACCCCTCCCGTTGCCCTTTTACAGCCACACTCCCTTCCCTTTCCAACCCCCCAGAACAAACCATGTTAATAGCTTCTCTGGTAAAATAAGTGCTTAGTTTTCCACTGACAGTGGTTCTTAAGCTTTAGCTTTTAAGTGTAAACAAATATTTAAAAACTCACAACATGGTGATCAGTAGGAAAACATTTTTCAGTCAACAAAAACCTGTTTTACATGCAACTTCTGAAAACTCAAGAGTGGGCTTCAGTCCTCACAAGATTAACTAACCAGGCTCCCCTGGTTGAGGCACACAGCGGGCAGTTCTACAACTGTGGATGCTCAGATGGGACTGCTTATAAAAAGCAGCAGAGATACCAGCCCTGATTTAATAAATGTCTGCAGAAGCACCTCTGTGGCAGTATTTTCCAGGCAGCTCCTCTGGCTTCTCTGAATGTGATGGATTTTTGATGTGTCAACTTGGATAGGTAACAGCCCTCAGTAATTCAATTAAACGTGAATCTAGGTGCTGCCGGGATGGGATTTTGCAGATGTAGTTAAAGTCCCTAATGGGTCGACTTTAAGGGTAGCTGTCCTGGGTGGGACGGGCTCAATCTACTGAAGGCCTTAAAAGCAGGGTGAAGGCTTTCAGAGGGAGAGAAGACCTCCCACCTGTCGAAAGCTGCTGCAGACCACACCTGTGGGGTTGCCACCTGCTCATGACCTTCCCTCCCTCATGGCCTGCCCTCCCAGCTCTGTACTTTCTCTTAGACAGCCTCTGCCATTACATAAGCTTTGCCCCTTTTAAGAAAATTCCTTAATGAATGTGGTATCTGTCTTCTACTGGTTCTGCTTGTTGAACCATGACTGACCTACTCAGGATCCACACCACAAAGGGATTTAGAAGGCAGATACCGGAGGAAAACTAGGATTAGGGAATTCCCTGGCAGTCCAGTGGTTAGGACTCTACACTTTTACTGCCGAGGGCACAGATTCAATCTCTGGTTGGGGAACTAAGAGCCCTCAAGCCACATGGCGTGGCCAGAAAGAAAAACCAGGATTAGACTAAGTAATATTTCCCAAACCCAAGACCATGGGTGACTGACTGTCTAGGAAGACAAACGAATATTATGTAGTAATATATGCACTAAATTCCAGAGAGACCTGCTGAATGAACTTCCTGGTAGAAATAGCAAGTAAACTAAATTTTCAGAACAAAAAATTAACCTAGACTAAACTGCGATTGTATTTAAAGACAAGAAGCCAAATCATTTACTTCAAACTATGCACGTGGACTGTCCTATTAAGGACAGCCCTGTGGTCCTCCCACCTAACTCAGGATTCCAGGCCACAAATAATAGATGGCCTCGCATTCCCACACCACCACCAGCTGTTCATTCTCATTTGCTTGTTCTTCAGTCTTGCTGCCAGATACGTTAGCCAGAAACCCAAAGTGAGGCAATTAATAGAATATTCCAGTCACTATGTGACTTGCTTAATGGCCTGGTGTCCAAATGATTTGTGAGAAAAATCTTATGAACCAACAGAATAGAATCTGGAGAGTTTTTTCCATTATTCTCCTCTCCCAGAGTATTTAAAGACTTGGATTTTCCCATCTTTTGGGGAAATATTTTCTTATAAATAGTGAGGCACGCTGGGCATCTCCACTTCATCTTTTTTCGTGGTCTGTACCACTCACTGTACACTCACTGGAATGTTTTCCTAGTAAATGATCAGCAATGGAAAACGTGGCTAAGACAAAGGATGGCTTTTTCAGGCTGAGATGATGGGAACCTTCCCATCTTTCCCAAGAGATAAGTAGTTCTATAAAACTGCGGGGCTTATTTTAGAACCAATGAGTCTATTTCTGTCTTTCCTTTAGACTTGTAGCTTTCGTAAGGATGATAAATGAGGACTGACCATCTTAGTGAGGTAACAGCCCAAAATATTAGTAATTGTCCAACAAACCCAGTAATAGGAGATTCAAAAAAAGGGAAATATACTGCCACTGCTAAGGTAAGGCCAACTATCAGTGTTTGAATTTTATGATTTGCTCTTCTGTTCCTTCCTTGGGTCTTAGTCTTTGGATCAGTAACATTTAGAACTTTGTTTTGCAGTCCAAAACTCTTAACATAAACTGAACTAATTTCTTGGATGATTTCTACAACACAAGGAGGCAAGATCGGTAATTAGACAAAGCAGACATAAAAACATGGTTCTCTTATGATACAGTGAATAAAAATTACCTAAGTCCATGGATATGGTAGCAGAAAGTTCTAAAAACTCAGAAGAAAAGGGCTACAGTTCTTAGCAGGAGAGACAGCGAGGAGTTGTCAGGAAAGCTGCAGGTTACTTTGAGACAGTCGTCCCAAATGCATTAGAGGAACTGTAAAAAATCTGCCACAGAAGGAACGATGATCCATAGTCAGAAAAGTTACTGCAGCTTAAACAGGAAACCCTTCTTGTTCAGGACTGTCATAGCCACAGTTTGCAAAAAGTGCAGCTATTGATTAATGCAATGTAGTGTCAATTAGATGTACATTCCTGAGGTCTGTTGTAGCTTTGTCTTTTTCTTTTTCTTTTCATTACATCAGGTATATTGCCCTGTAAATTGTGGTAGTGGTACCAGGAATAAAAAATTAAGGAATTTTTAACTTTTCCAAAAAAAAAATAATTACCTAAGTCCAGATGATGTGCCAAAAAACACTACAGATGGAACCACCCCTTACAACATTTGCTTTAGGAGCAGGCATTTTAAGGAGAGAGGTGAGGTCATCTCTTCTTTTAAAACCTGCTTAAAGGGAAAACTAAAGGCTGGTTTTATTAAGGAAAACCTTACCCCCTTTTCTTACTAAAGTCTCCTCTTTTCAGAAGTCCTTCCTGATGACCTCGAGTTGTAATGAGGAAATGGAATTGCTACTTTAAATTATTATACAGTTAATATAAGTTAATAATTATGTATTATCATATAGTTAATAATCACATGATATGAGGGGAAAGGGCTATCAAAATGATCAAAATACCAACAAGTCCTGGAGTTGCAGGGAAAAATGAAAAGTCATCTAGTTCAAATTCTCATCCAGTGCATTAATCCCATCTGCAAATTTTGAGCAAACAATAAACTTGAAAAAATATAAAGGGAGCAAAAATAATGAGTATTTTTCTTGCTGACCTGAGATAACAGAAGTCCTAGCACTTTACTCTTCTTTTTCCTGTCCCTAGAAACCTCAAGCACTTCATCGTCACCACAGAAGAGAAAAAATGATACATCAGGGCTTCCCTGGTGGCGCAGTGGCTGGGAGTCCGCCTGCCAATGCAGCGGACACGGGTTCGTGTCCCGGTCCGGGAAGATCCCACATGCCGCGGAGCGGCTGGGCCCGTGAGACATGGCCACTGAGCCTGCGCGTCCGGAGCCTGTGCTCCGCAACAGGAGAGGCCACAGCAGTGAGAGGCCCGCGTACCGCAAAAAAAAAAAAAAAAAAAAAAAAAAGATACATCAGGTGACTTTAAAAACCAAACATTTTTTGTTTAAAACTCCTTCACAGTTCCTTCTCACCACTCCCATTACCTACCTTTCCTCCCAGTATCTCTTAAAAATGTGTCAGAGACAAAAGAAAGTTTTTGTATTTCTTTTTTTAAATTAATTAATTAATTTGGCTGTGCCTGGTCTTAGTTGCAGCACGCGTGATCTTCGATCTCCATTGTGGCATGTGGAATCTTTAGTTGCGGCATGGGGGATCTTTAGTTGCAGCATGCTAACTCTTAGTTGCAGCACATGGGATCTAGTTCCCTGACCAGGGATCAAACCCGGGCCCCCTGCATTGGGAGCACAGAGTCTTAACCACTGGACCACCAGGGAAGTCCCAGGTTTTTGTATTTCTATAAGGAAAAACATCCATCAATAGAGAAGCCTGGTAAAATAAATTCTCGTAAATCCATACAATGGAATACTATGCAGCCATTAAACAGGATCAAAGTAGATCTCCCTAAATTGTTATGAAAAGTTACCCAAAATAGATTAAGGAAAAAAAAAAACTGGAATATTTTACATAGTATGATCCTATTTGTATAAATTGTATATGTATAGGAAAATTCTGGCAAGCAATATTTGGTTAACAGACATTTGGTCCCATCCAAAATGTCCGTAAGATATCCTTGATATTCAGTCTTGTCCAAAACCATTTGGCATGGACCAAATATGCCCAGGACGTTTTGGACAGGACCAAAAGTTCTACAGGGGAAACAGTTAACAGTAGCATGTTGACTGAAATTTGTAACCATCAAAAGTTTGTGTCCTACAAACAATAATTCTGATAAAGTCTATTTTGTGTGATTGTCATCAAAAAGTAAAAAAGAATGGAGATTTATAACCACATGCACTACATTATTTACATAATTCTAACAAGAGAGAATGTTTGACTAGGAATGAATAAGAACAGAATCCTCTGTCAACATTAGATGCCTCCTAAGCACCACTTCAAAATCCTCTCGGTCCCATTGCTTACCCCCTTTCACCCCTTCCACTGCCGCAGCGACCAGTTCCACACAGGCTCAGATCGGCTTCATGCCCGTGTGACCAGTGCAAACAGACATTATCTCATATACAGCTCATGGCCCAGCTCACTGCATCTCTCACTTCTGCCTTGGGACTTCTCCTGAAGGGAGCCTGAATGGAGAAGGAAATAATGCCCATGGGAAAATACGTCCCCCTCTGTATTCAAGCACCATTCTGAGAGCACCTCACAAGGCTCCTTTAAAAGTCCTAGGTAGGGGACTTCCCTGGTGGTCCAGTGGCTAAGACTCCATACTCCCAATGCAGGGGGCCAGGGTTTGATCCCAGGTCAGGGAACCAGATTCCACATGCCGCAACTAAGAGTTCACATGCTGCAACTAAAGATCCCGCGTGCTGCAACTAAAGATCCTGCATGCCACAACTAAAAGATCCCGTGTGCCACAACTAAAAGATCCCGAGTGCGACAACTAAGACCCGGCGCAGCCAAATAAATAAATAAATATTTCCCAAAATAGAAGTCCTAGGTAGGAAAGAACACCTGTTGCCTGTAGCCGAAGTTAACACACTATCACATCCTTTAATTTTCTTCCCTTCCTTCCCATTTCACTTCCCTTGTCCTGAACTCCTGCTCCCTGGGATCCTATTCCAAATAAACGTCCCAGCACGCAAGCCTTTGTATCAGGCCAATGTTCAGGCTAAGACGCCATCAGAAGTTTTTCTACTGACCAGTTTCTGGCTTTGTACATTTCATCCTCTTCTGTTTCCATGATACCAATGTGTCTTAACACCTCTGGCACCGGTATCTCAATACAATGCTGGTTTTGGACCTTTGTGTCACAATACCAGGTGAGCTGGCACCGTGCAGGAGTATTTCTCGAGGTCATTCCTACACTGGGATGGCTGGCAATAACTATACACTGAAGTGACTGCAAATCCAAACTAAATGTATCCCCAGCTCAACTTCCCCACAGCTAGATTCGAAAAAACACCTGGGACCATTCCAGCATTACAGACAAAGAGTGAAAGAGGGTAATTAAAAATGCCAAGAGAGAAATTCTGATCAATTGTAGTTAAAATATCTGGAATTTGCAAATTTTACAAAAACACATGACCATGTAAATAAACACATCTGGCTAGGGCTCATGCATGTGAGAAGCATTTAAGTTTAAGGTTAATTAACTTTATGGTAAATCTGCTTTTCACTACATACTAATCAAGTAACTGTAACAAAAGTAGACAGAACACAAAGACTGAAAAGGATCAAATCTATATACTACCACCGTCCCCAGTCTAATCTTCTCTCCTAAACTTCAGAGATAAAAATATTCCGATTGCCTACTTGATCCTCTTCACTTGTCCTAGGAGCATCTCAAGTTCAACATGCCCCAAACTAAACCTATCATCTTCTTTACCAAACTTGTTCCTTCACTTCTATTCCTCTTTCTGACTAATGGTACCAGAATATATCAAGTGTGAAACTGTGGGAGTCATCTTAGATTCCTCCTTTTTCTCTAGTTTCACCCTGCTATGGCAAACTGGTTATACGCTGTGTTAAGCTGTTGAGTTGTAAATTTAAGACCACCTCCTAAATATCTATTGGATCGCTCCCATATTCCGAGATATCCCCAACAGCAGCTCACCTTAGCTACAGGCCCTCAATATTTCTCTTCTGGACTTCCCTGGTAGCACAGTGGTTGAGAATCCGCCTGCCAAAGCAGGGGACACGGGTTCCAGCCCTGGTCCGGGAAGATCCCACATGCTGTGGAGCAACTAAGCCCGTGCACCACAACTACTGAGCCTGCGCTCTAGAGCCCGTGAGCCACAACTAGAGCCCATGTGCCACAACTACTGAAGCCCTTGCGCCTAGAGCCCGTGCTCCGCAACAAGAGAAGCCACCACAATGAGAAGCCCGCGCACCACAATAAAGAGCAGCCCCCGCTCACCGCAACTAGAGAAAGCCCATGCGCAGCAACAAAGACCCAACATGGCCAAAAATAAAAAATATAAGTAAATAAATTTATACAAAATATATATTTCTCTTCTGAACTGCAATAACCTTCTAACTTCTCTTTCTAACTTTAATGTAATCTCCCAAAGCCACCTCCCTGATGCCATAGTAATCTTTCTTAAAAGCAAATCTGAACGTGTTATTCTACTGCTTAAAATTCTATAATGGCTTCCCATTGCATTTGGGATAGTTTAAACACTTCAGTATGGCCTACAAAGCTATCATGACATGATCCCTAGCTCTTTCTCTAGCCTCATCTCCTACATCTTTGGTCATTCAATGTCAGAGAACACTTTCTGTCACTCTCCTGTGCTATTTTACGGTTCCCTCTGCCAAGAACACTTTCCTCCCCTTGGCTCCTTTACTCTGATTCTCCTTCAAGGACACAATTCAACTATTAACTCATCCTTGAAGTCTTCCTAACCTCACCTATGCCAATTGGGTTTGATGTCCTGTCTTGGCGCTTCCATAGAGCCTTCATTAGCTCCACCAGAGGATTTATTATCCTGTATTATAATATTCTCTCTCCTATACTATATTGTGAGATTCTTGAAGGCAAGAGTTCTCCTTTATACCTAAAGCCTCATAAGCTAGCACCGTGCCAGGTATATAATTCTGTCAATAAATGCTGAATAAATAGCTCAAATTAATCATAAGAAAATGAGAAGGGGGATGAAGATTAGGGGAAAAAAAACAGTATTATCTCTGCAAGCTCTTGTCATAAGAGGAGACTGTTTTTCTTCCTGGGACACAATGCAGTAAACTAGGCCAATCAGTGACTGCCAGTTGATTGTAATTTTTAGCAACAGTTTCCCAGAAGAGTGACCAATTGTTCTTACCTAATCTAAGGCCTGGTACATAAAAGACTCTCATTTCCTATTTAATTTAATTTTACTGATTTTATTATTTCAGCTCCTATTGGCACCAAATTCTAGAAAAGTTACAATAGAGTTTGTCCCCAGATGAAGCCAGCTTGAAAAACAAGTACAAATCAAACCCTGTGCTCCTTCCTGTTGGGCTTGAGAATATCTTCAAAGAATTTTCATTGTCTTCTTAAATACACAACATGAATTCAGCCTGGAAACCGAGACTCAAATATTGAAATATGATGGTTTGTCAAGTTAAAAAAAAAAAAGAGAGAGAGAAAGAGCAAGAAATGAACTTAGCTTACTAAATGAATGAATGTTCAGAAGTCAACGCTCGTTTGCTTACACAAAGATTATTCAAACACCTTTTGAGGTATCTGCCCCTCGGTCAAAATGACAACATGTCTTAAGCTTTCTGGGAGTAGGTACAACTGCCTGATAAGAACATCACCTTGGTTCCTGACAACATTCAGAAAAACCTAGGTCATCCTTGGTCACTAATCCCTCACCTAAAAAGTCAGTTTTAGAGCTCAAATATGTGTGCTGGGACCCCAGAGAATAATGTCAGTGACTAAGGGCTTAAACTAAAATTAGACAGATCTGGGTTTGGATCCTTTGGTTCTGCTACACACTAGCTGTGTAACCAAAGACAAGTCAATTACCCTCTCTTGGCCTCTCACTTTAATCATCTGTGAAATAGAGATAAAAATCCCAAGTTTCCATGAAAATTGAATGAAAAAGTTTAGAATTTAACACAGTACCTGGCTCATAGCAAGTATGCAATAAACGGTAATGATTATATTCTTGATGAACTTTCTCCTGGTTCTGGAAGCTAATAATCATCTCAAATGAAGATGTATAATACTATTAATATCTATAGAAATAGGAACTTGGGATCACTGGGAATATTCAGCTACAAGCTGCTTGTTTTAAAATAGAGGCTATGGGCTTCTATGAAAAGGGTAATTTACGTCACCTGAGCATTCAATCCTATGCAGGCTTAGTTTTAAAGTTCTTCAGCATAGCAACTCCACAAATTGTTCACTCTGTTTCTCAAAACCAAAACTTCGCAGCTGGGTGGATTCAAATGGGTTATGGAGATTGTCCTCCCTCCCCTCTCACCTCTAGAAGTAGATGCTCCCGCTTACTGGATGAGGCAGTGGGGAGGGCGGCCCATGAAGGAAGCTTGTACAGCCACTGCCTTTGTCATATTTCCTCTGTGAAGAAACAGAAGACTTCAGTTCCTGGGATTGGTTAAGCTCTAGAATAGAGAACTAAGGAACTACTTTGTATTCTCCTAGAAATCTCATCTCTCTTTGTGCATAGCGCCATTGCAGAACTGTTACACATTTTTGCATCTTGATCAGGAAACTGGACATGATAATAATGAACACAGGTAGCCTGCCATACACCATAAATTGAAGGAAGCTGGCACAGAGCAGAGAAAGACTCAAAGACTGAGGGAACGTGAAGAGGAAAAGCCAGTGAAAGAATAAATTATATACAACAACCATGCCAACCCCGACGTTTGCAAAAACACTGTGACGATTACTATGTTTAAGATCAGAATTGACTTGAGGTCAATATGGTCTCCTCTGGTGCTGGTCATGGATTCATTCAATAAATATTTTTATTGAGCACTCACTACATGCTAGGCACTGTCCTAAGCACGAGGGATTAAAACAAACACATACAAATAAGACTAGTCTTCACCGTCAAGGAACTAGGAGCCTAGTGTGAAAGACAAGTAAAATTATAACATCGTAGACGCTCTCAAGGGACCTCCATGTGGCAACCTGCTGGTTAACTGACACACTCAATCTCCCTGTGAAACACACCGACTGAGGCCCGCAGCACGTTGAAAGCTTCTGGCTAGTAAAACTACTACTCTGCACACTGTACTCGCATAGAGTAAACAGAACGTTTACTAAGAATTGGTTATTTTTGTTCCCAAACCTATTTATGACATCTGCACTTGATACTGCAATTTAAATATTATAGAAACTCATGACAATAAAAAGAAATTTCTGTTTCTATGGAAACTATGATGAATCCTCTGGAAAGAATGAATCCTCTGGAAAGAATCAGTAAAAAGCCAAGTTGCTTTAAAAAACAAAAAACAAAAAACCCTCAAAACAAACATATGGATACCAAGGGGGAAAGAGGAGGGACAGGATGAATTGGGAGATTGGGATTGACATATATATGCTACTATGTATAAAACAGATAACAAATGAGAACCTACTGTATAGCACAGGGAACTCGGTGCTCTATGGTGACCTAAATGGGAAGGAAATCCAAAAAAGAGGGGATATATGTATACATATGGCTGACTCAACTTTGCTGTACAGCAGAAACTGACACAGCAGTGTAAAGCAACTATACTCCAATTAAAAAACAAACCAAAAAACACCTCAAAAACTTATACTGAATTAGGAGTGGGCAAGAGAAAGAGAATCACGAAAAGTGAGGAAAAAAATCTTTAATGATTCTGCACTTTGTATTGTTTGTTCAAAAATCCTTTGTATGGTTTATTCCACTTAAAAAGAAAACTCAAATTTAGAGAATTTAGAGAAGATATAATATAGATGTTAGATGGTCTCCTTCAACCATTACAGGGAACACAAATCAGCCCACATTCAAAGAAAAAGCAATACTATTTTCCAGGGCCTGTTGAAAACTGATTCAGGCAAAGAACATAAATGGCTGCTAAACATTAATGGAAAGGTTGATGGAGAAAATAATTTTCATGTGGTACCAAAGTAGCACTCCATGAATTACCGTGATAATCCGTGGAAGGGGGGAAACATCTTTACAGTGGAGACGACTGATAGTTGCCGCCTTAATCAAGTGATTCAACATTATGAACAGTGAACAAGCAGACTGTGTGCCACCTGATGTGATGTGCTGTGAAGCACAGCTCATCCTCTATATTCTTGCCAAAAGCGTTTAAGAATTTGGATCCAATTTCCAGTGTATAGGTAATACAGGAGATCAGAGAAATTAAATGATAATAATGAGAAAACAATCATAGAAACCCAAAATGTGGAATACTCTACCAAAGAACTAGCTTGGTCTCTTTAAAAAGTCAATACCATTATTAATTCTGTTTGGGATCATTATGACACCAGTTTGGTTACGTAAGAATATGTCTTTTTTTTTTTTTTTTTTTTAAGAGTTGAAAGGGGTAAAATGACATGTCTTGAATTTGTTTTTAAAATAGAAGAAAAGCAAAGAAAAAAGATAAGTGAAGCAAATATGGCAAAATGTTGATAATTACTGAACCAATGACTATATTGGGGTTAATTGCCTATTTTTACTACTTCTGTATGTACGTTCGGAACATAAAGAGTAGAAAACACTCAACATCATGAAAAAACTGAGGGGGGATTATTCTAGCTTAAAAGAGACATAACAACCAAATGCAATGCACAAACCTTGACTGAATCCACGTTAGAAAAAAACAATTCTAAATGACATTTGGGGAAAATAACAATTAGAAAATCCGGACATAGACTGGGTAGTAAATGATTTGGGGGGACAATGAATTTCTTAGTGATAATGCAATGAGGATGATGTAGGAGAAGTAATGCTGAACGTTTCAGGGTCAACTGTCACGATGTCGGCAATTTACTTTGAAATGGTTAAAAAAACATTAAGAACTATCAAATCTAGGAGATAGGTATATGAATATTCATTATACCAGTTTTTAACTTCTCTGTATTTTTGAACACTTTCATAATCAAAAGTTTTAAGTTTGCTGCAAATGCCTTTTTCAAAATAATATATTTAAGATATGTATATAGTTTTTTAAATTCCATATTTCAGTTAACTTTATTATTTAGTGAACCAACTAAAAGGTAAGAGGGGAGAGGATCCACACAGTGGGGTGCTGATATATACATGTATAACTACCAGCTCTCTGGGGAAAACAGCCCTGGCATGTAGCATTCGCTAGTTTCCAGGGTATGAATATTCCTACCACAACTGATTCCAAATTACTAACATGATGTCACTGAACAAAGAGTTGGGAAGAGATGAGCACAACTGGTCTTTCCAGCCAGTAAGAGCCAGTTCCAACACCACTGAATCCAGATCATAACAGGAGGATACCAGCCATAACAGGAGAGAGGGAGAAGATGGTTTACAGAAAACAAAGCAGCAAGGTCATCAGCCCACAAGGGGCAAGGCGGGGGAGGAGACAGAGGTGTGAACACAGAAGACAACGTATTAAATTATATACAGATATTCAGCATGATGCTTGGTATACAGTAATCACTAACTTACTAAGCACCTCCTACTATTATTATACTATTATTTTCTAACCTGATGCATAATCTAAAAGGTCATCTCATCTTTTTAAGATGTCATATGGTGGTTGCTTCTAGGGAGCAGAACTGAATGGCTGGGCAACTTGTAGTCAGGAATGGGAGGAAGCTACCTTATTGCTTTGAGCCTTTTCAATTTTGAAAAATGTGAATGTATTACTTATTCAAAATATAAATGAAATTGCAATCTATAAATTTTAGGACATGGGTCTCTTGAAAGAGCTCTTCTCTCATCTTAAGTCCCTAGCCTGACATGCATGCAGTTATGCATTCATCCCCATCATTCCTAATGTAAAAATTTAAAAATCAACAACCACAACCAATAAGAAAAGTTCCAAATCATCATGTCCAGCTGACATGGTAGAAACTGCAGTTTAACAGGTCTATTTATACGTGGAAAAGTTAGAATTTTGGCTGCCTCAGTACCCACGATAAGATTCACATGAAATCTTCACTCAGAATGCCACATTTCACTCCAAAATACATTCATTCAACAAGTATTTACTGAGTGCCTTCTATGTCTTTGGGTCTGGGAACACACATGAATAGAATTCTCTCTCCAACTCTAAGGAGTTCTAACTTGGCTTTGGAGAGTTTCCTTTACTAGGAATTTATCTAATCTTGGGCAACTATCTTTAGGCCAAAATTACTATTTATACATATGAACAGTAGAAACAATTCTTACTTAAAGGAACCAATATTTTCTCATAAGTTTGATGGAAAACACATTTTGTTACATGAATCCTGTCTTGAAACCATAAATTAGAGGTGTATTCTTCTAGGGGGAAAAGGCCATAGAAAAAGGAGCACGTAAACATGATTCTTAGATGATTAGCAGTCGTGAGTCCAACTCTCTGTAGGACTCCGTGCCTCCATAGGCAGGAATCAAGTGAAGCAGAAGTCAAGAGGGAATTGCGATCCTAGGAGTAAAATAATCCCCCTGAAGGCCTCCTCCAGCATCAAGGTTAAGTGGGAGCCCCAGAACTCTGTGCTTCTGGCAAGACCACTCCCTGGTCTCCCCTTCAATACCAGCAGCCTCTCCACCAATGTCTGTCTTGGGATCATCGACTAATTTCATCATGCCCTTTACACCGCTCACAAGAAGCCCAGGACTCCAAGGCCATCCCTTATTTCTTGCCAGCCTCAAGTAGTTTCCTCTCACGCATGCATTCAATAGCACTCCGGGCAAGGCTCAGGAGATCCGTGGAGCTCTCTCTTCTTCGATATTCTCTGAATTCCAGTCTCTTTCACCTCCCTGAATTCTCAACTCTGCCTCCTCAACTCAGGGAGACTGCCAGCTTGTTTAGGCTGCCCCTCCTTGTACCGCGACCTCCATCCAGGTAGAAAGCTGGGGCAATCATAAGGGCTCACCTTATCTCAAGGATCATTCTCCTGCACTGCCTGCTGTCCAACGTCTGAAAACCACTATTTCAATATACTTTGTACAGCTTTCTGCTTGTTTAAGGAAGGAGGGTAAATCTGGTCCCTGTTACTCCACACGGGCACAAATGGAAGTCTCTCTTCCATTTAATGTTTATTTTCCATCCTAACTTAGTCACTTTCTTCCACGGTCCCTCCCTTGACCTCGTCATTCACAATTACTGCAATCCCTCATTATCTCAATTCCGAACATCTACTCTCCAACCACCATCTCCTATTTTTTTTTTTCTTTTAGGACACTCCTGCTAGTACCCCAATTCCAACAATCCTTTGCCTTACTTTCAATCCGTTGTTTCCGCCACCCTTTCTTGTCCTCTTTCCCCTCCTAATCTAGCTCTACTTCATTCCATTGTCAATCATTTTAATTAGACCCTCAACTCCCTGGCCTCTCTCCATCTTATTTGCTTGGCTAAACAACAACCCGGGTTAAATCCAACTCATTATCTAAGAAACAGTACATATTTTATGTTTTAACTTATTTATTGTCTTCTATTCCACTAGAAGGACAGCTCTATGAAGGCAAGGATTCTCATTTTCTTCGTTTACTGCTGTATTCCCAAAGCTGAAAACGGTCCCCAATAAATGGATGATACTCAATTATTTCTTGACTGGTTTAAATAATAAAATCCAATGCTCAACATAAGTATTCAAATGAAAACACTAAAAGTGAAATGTATCATTGTTTCTAGAATATCAAACTGCTTCTTGCTGTAAGAGACATCATTTTAAAAAGCAGATAATGTGTATATACTTCCGTCCCTATTTTTTTTTTTTTTTTTTACAACCTCTCTTTAATGATTTTTTGTAACGTTATATACATGGTTCTGACAAGATGTCAAACTAGAGTGGGCTCCCAACAGAATCTTGGAGATCCCAGAGACAGGTTAATAAAACTGTCACACTAATATAAAAGCTGTGAGAAAAACCTCAGGCAACAGACAGCAGCCAGGTTTCAGCTGGGAGGGGAGGCCCATAGTAGGCTCTGAGCAGGTAGCATGAAGGAGACCAGGAAGAGAGAGGTTTCTTTACCTGTGTTTCTTTCTCTATGTTGCTCATGCTTTCTTGGCCCCCACTGCTCATAGCACTCTCCTGCCCAGTTGGCTCTACCAGCAGTTTTAGGGTGGTATGCTCAAGTGGGCTGGGCTGGGGAACAGTTAAACATAGGTACAAGCTACTGCAAAGCCCTAAGTGTATCTTCCTCTTCCTACCCTCCTTCCCAGCCGGAGTAAGATGAGGACTATCGTCAGAGAAAGCTCCCAGAAGCATAAGCCAGTGCCTCTGTTTTTGCTTGGGAGTCCAGGGATCCATCAACAGATGACATGGTTAAAGAGCCAGAAAAAATGGATTCATAGAGAAGACAGATGAGCTCATCTTAGGGGCACAACTGCTATAGAGAAAAACAAAATTAAAGCACCTATATCAGCCAAAATCAAGCTAATGGATCAGTATGGAAAATAAATTAGTAAATATCTTCAAAGAGGGACCATAACTGGAAACATGCAGTAAGAACAGGAAGTTTTAAAATAAGAACTAGAGTTAATGGTATGAAAAATTAAGAGCCAAGATAATAAAGAACCCAATAGCTGGGCTGAAGAGCCAAAGATCAGGTTAAGAAACTCTCCTAGAATATATTAGGGAGGGGAAAAAAGGATGGAAAAAAGAAACATCAAGAGGTAGAGGACAGAAGTGGAAGCATCAATATACCTACGTAATGAGGCCCAGAGGAAAGGGAGGAGGAAAAATCAGAAGGAGAAAATATTTGAACAAGAAAAAACTGAGGGTTCCCAAATTTAGAAAAAGATGTAAGACCTTGGACTGAAAAAAAACTCATAAAAGGGGAAAAGAAGAGGGGGAAAAATTTATAACTAGTCACAGTATAATGAAATGAAAGAACAACAAAAGAAAAAAATTACTAAAGTTGGGCTTCCCTGGTGGCGCAGTGGTTGAGAGTCCGCCTGCCGAT
>NW_006798383.1:3284286-3289668 GCF_000442215.2 Lipotes vexillifer | reverse complement strand
CCGCAAAAAAAAAAAAAAAAAAAAAATTACTAAAGTTTAGCAGAGAAGTAACTCACTTATAAAGGGAAAACAAGAATCACGTTGACTGCAGAATTCTCAAAAGCAACACTGGTTCTAAGAAGTCGACGGAGTGATAGGTTCAAAGGGATGAGAAAAAAAATTCAAACTTAAAAATAAGAAATACATATTCTGGAATGCACCATAAAAATGGGAAAGGTAAGCAAATAACTTATCAAGTTTATTACTGTCTAAATAAGGTACAAAAAGTAAATCCATAGCAATTCCAGAACTAAAATTCTTTAAAAATCAAAGCACTTTGGAGGGGGCCCGGTAGCGGGGGGTGTAGGGACTGGAGGGGATAGAGAAGATGATGAAAACTTCTAAGATACTTAGTATTTTTTGAAGTGTGTGTGGGGAATAATTTAAAGGTTTAAAATAGGGAAAGATTTTCAATAGGAACAAACACCAGTGTATATATATTATCAAAATAAGAGTTAAGGACAACTACCAAAAGAATAAAAATAGAATGTATAACTTTCAAACAGAAGGACTATTAGATTTAGCCAATAGATGGTAGGAAGAAGACAGCAAAAATAAGCAAACAGAAAACATGAAATAAAATAGCTTAAAAAGTCAAAATACAGAAATATTTTATGATCGATATAAATGGGTTTAGCTCACTGACATTCACAGAATAACTTTTTAAAAGATACAGGTAATATATGCTCACTGTACAGAAAACATGATGAAGTAATTTGGAAAACAATTAGAATCTAATGAAGAAATTAAAAATCACCAATAAAATCCCCTTTCAGACCTTTTTCTCTACTGAAGTGTTTATTACATATTTTCCACAAAAAAATACTTTTTGCACTTAAGTCTGAAAATCTTTGCATATCAATCAACATGGAACCTTATAACGATTTTTAGTGGGTAAATTGTAATTCTATTTTATATCACCATAATTGTTAGCTATCCAGTGTATTTCATTTCCTCTGGGTTAGACATTTCACAATTGTTTCCAATCTTTCATCTTTCATATAATGTTTGATGCTTCCTCCTGGGAAAACTACCCTTCCCTGACCTCCACAGGATTTAGAGAAGGCCCACAGAGTTTTATGTAATAAGACTGCCCCCTCCATCACTTGGCTCTCCTTCTCGACTAGGTAAGTCTCATCATCACATTCAAAGCGCCAAATATTTCCCATCTTTAAAACCGAAAAAGCTCTCCAGATTCCCTCTCTTTCCTGTTATCATTCCATTTCTCTACTGTTCTTTATAGCAAAACCCTTAACGGAACTGTCTCCATTCATTGTCTCTATTTCCTCATCTTTCCTGTTCTATTCAATATGTTCCAAACTAGTCGTATCCAATGAAACTACTTTTATGAAGATCCCCAATGACCTCTTATTTGGATAAATTCCAAGATCAATTCTTAGCCCTCATCTCACTCAATTTTCGATTACTCCTTTCCTGAAACAGTCTCTTCACTTGGCTTACACCACACTTCCCTGGTTTCTCTCCTTAACAGCCACTTCATCTCAAGCTCCCTTGCTAGTTCCTCTCATTCCCCGGACCTCTAGAACACAGAGTACTCTTGCTTTTCATTCTTGGATCTCTTCTGTTCTCTATGGACACTTACTCACTTGAGTAATTATCTCATTTAGTCTCAAAGTTTTAAATATCATTTATACATCCAACATCCCTACCTGCATCTCCATCCAGATCACTCCTTTGAATGCCAGATTTATATATCTGACTGCCTACCTGACATCTCCACCAGGCTGTCTACCAAGAATATGAAACCTTCTTTCTCTCAATCTCTTCCTCCTTTAGTGGGGCAAGGGATGTACCAACATTCACCAAAATTAGTTGCTCAAGCCAAAAACCTAGTCTTCATCCTTAACTTTTTCCTCACTTCTAATCCTCTGAAAAATATCTAGAATTTGATCTTCTCTCACCACCCACACTGACCCCCTTGGTCCCAGCCACTATTATCTCTCACCTGAACTGCAACAGCTTACTAACTGGTCTCTCTGCCTTACTCTCACTCTCTACGATAAACTGTTTGCAGAATACCCAAAGTAATCTTTTCAAGTTCACTATGATTCTGTCACTCCCCTGCTCAAAAACTCCCTGTCGCACTTAGAGTAAAAACCTCCCATCATGTCCTGCAAGGCCTTACTGACCCCTGCGGACCTTTGTGACTTTATCCCCCACCACTCCTGGCTTCCTTTTCTCTAGATGCTTCTTGCTGTTCCTTGAATATGCCAAACATACTCCTGCCTAAGGATCTTTGCTCTCTCTGTCCCCACTTGTGGACCACTCTTCTCTCGATTTTCGTGTTTCTTAGTCCCCCACTTCATTCAGGTCTCTGCTCAAGTGTCACCCCTTATGCGGCCTTCCCTCACCATCCCATCTAAAAACAGCTCCCCCCTGCCCCAGTCAAAGGTTCTCTTTCTATGCTATATGTAGCACTTATCAGTATCTGATATTATATTTCATATTTATTTGCTTAGTCTGCTCCCCACTTAAATATAGAATGCACGAAGGCAGGGACATTATCCTAGTGACACTGTGTCCTCCATGCCTGGAACATTGTCTGGCACATAAAGGGCACCAAATCTTTGAGTAATCCTGACTGTACATCCTCAGCCACACATCTTCATGTATTTGTCTATTAAGGGCTAATGATGCGTCTTTTCCTCCCCCTACAAAAAAAATCAAGAGATTCAGACAAGAACAATGTAGAAAAAATGTGTTATTACAAAATATTTCAGACGTAAACAGTATAAAAGAAAACAAACATCCATGTACCTATTATCCAGTTTAAGGAATAAAACATTATAAATACAGTTGAGCCTCAGGAATACCCACCCACTCCACTGAGGCAGGTTAATATCAGATTTGAAGAAAAATAAAGAAGAGAAAAGTATTTTTTGATTCACCTATTTTTCTCATCTGCTTTTTTAAAAAAATGAAAATAAAACTATTTGACAAAGTACTATAAGTACTTAAAAAAAAGGGGGGGTGGGGAACAAGGCTCCATAATGCAGTGAGATTGGTGGGTTTTGAACAGAGAAAACAAAAGGGGAGAAGAAATACTAGGGAAGTGGGCAAAAGGAAGCAGAGGCCTGGTGGGGTATTCATGGCGATACCAGGAGGAGGAGCAAGGCAAGTTAGGAACAAGGTGCTGGTCATCTAACTTCCCTACTGAACATGTGATTACAGAAGGATTACAAATCAAGCTTGGCTGAGGGATCAGGATCTAATGAGGTACACACCACAGAAAGTTTAGACAACATTGATGTCATCACAGTATGACACAGAAGCATATATCGAAGTTGCTAAGTGAATGCTGCTGTGTATGACAGAGGGGAAACAAGCTGGTGGCTCAAAGCATAAGTGGAAGAGAGATGGAAAATCTTTTTAATTAGAAGAATACTTTAAGGATTTAATAAAGTTAGAGTTAAACTGGAAACTCCATGACCCATTAAAAATAGATCTTTTAGATCTTTGTCACTAAAGAGCAGTATCAGTAACCCAACAGAACAATTTCATATGTAATCAAATTTCTAACATATCTAATAGTATCTAACACTATTCTCCCACAAAAGCTACTGGCTCCTCAGAGAATATCTGACTCTAATCTTGGGGGTGGGGGGTGGGTAGGGGGGGATACATCAGGATGGGCCTGGAATACCTTGTTTTATTTTACTGGATTTATTATCTTTTTGTTGTGTTTTAAAGGTTTAAAGAAAATAGGCTTTTAAAAATCATAATTTTAGTAAGCTAAACTCTGACCAAAGCGTAAGTTACTCAGGGGCTGCCTGGGATAGAAGAACCAGAGAGCCTACATTCAAGTTCCTGCCCTCTATCCCACTGCAGGCAAAGGTACTTGAATTGTTGTGCCTCATGGTCTTCATTTGTAAAAACAAAATAATAATAACAGCACCTGCACCAAAGTCCTTGTGAGGATTAAGTGAGTTAACACATATAAAGCACTTAAACAGTTGGAGAAAATTCTAAGTGCTCTACAAATGTTAGCGATAATTATTATCATCATCATTATTGATAAAACCTGACAAGGCTATGAATACCTTGAGGCCAAGAACAATGTCTTATTTGTCTCTATATTTCCACCATTTAGCACACTTCCTGGTACCTAACAGGTACTCAATAAATATTACCTGAATTTAACTGAGTAATTCTAAAATTCTAGCTATTAGGTTGTAGGTTGCAAGCTTTAACACATTAAGGGAACCACCATGATAAATGGCAGGAGCAAAGATAAAAGGGCCAATAAAAACAAGACCCCAAATCTTATACAGTCAAAAAATATTGTTTCTTGGGTATTTTAAAAATTTATTCTGGGTTTCTCAAGGTCTACCTTGTACTAAGGGAGTTTGATTGGGATCAGATAGTAATAGTGGATCAAAATCTAGACCCTCGCTTCCCTGGTGGCACATTGGTTGAGTCCGCCTGCCAATGCAGGGGACACGGGTTCGTGCCCCGGTCCGGGAGGATCCCGTGTGCTGCGGAGCGGCTGGGCCTGCGCGTCCGGAGCCTGTGCTCCGCAACAGGAGAGGCCACAGCAGTGAGAGGTCCGCGTACTGCAAAAAAAAAAAAAAAAAAAAAAAAAAAAAAAACTAGACCCTCAGTCTAGAATTACACTAGATTCACTAAAGAATGAGATTCTCCCCCACAATAAATTTAATCTAACAGTTCACTGCAGAATTAAATTACTTTAACTTTTTCCAACCACCAAAACTTGTTTCTGAATTAAAGTACAATACAGCCTTAACCCATTCAATTCGGGACACCCTTTTGATTTTCCATTGCTCTTGGATTTTCCATCAGTTTAGTCTCATTTGGGTTAATTACCAGTACTCTAGATGGAAAATTTTCCTGGTAGGTTGTTCCATTCATAGCCATTTAGAAAGCGCTGCTTGCGTCAGACTCTGTTTTCTGCTTGGGGAAAGGGGGCTGTTACTTCAAACCCCAATTTTTCTTGGCGTCCCACAGTCACACTTCATTGAGTACACCCTGTGCTTACCTTCTACAAATGACCTTTCAAAGCAACATGCTTCATCTAACCCGCCAAGTTAGCAGATTTACCTTTCCTTAGAGTACTGATTAAGGCCAAAGAGGTTATAATTCCATCAACAGACATCACATGACTGCAGTAACAGTAATAATTCGCCATTATTGAGGGCCTGTGTATGTTAGGCACTGTGTTTGTATATCTCATTTAATTATCCAAGAACCCCATGAAGAAGATATTAATTCCATTTTATAAATCACAAAACTGAGACTTAAAAAGGCTAACAATCCCTGGGTTTCTGTCCTCCGTTCAAAGGACTCTAAGTAGATTACTCAAAA